>NC_041408.2:23150574-23448074 GCF_900747795.2 Erpetoichthys calabaricus | reverse complement strand
ACTAAAAAGGTAAATGCAAAACTATTTTCAATCAGTTTATTGAAACGCTCCCGTTAAGGATTGCAATAACATATTCGCAAGATAAAAGAACGAAGTAGGGGGAAATGGAGGAACAGCCGCAAACAGCGAAGAGCAAAAAATTAATTAAACAATTGAGAACGGAGCGAGTTAAGCATACAAGCATGTTCATAAGGGAAACAAAGCACGGTGTAAAAACGTAAGTTTAAATTAAGTTTATAGAAACGCTCCCACTGCGGATTGCAATAACATATTCGCGAGATAAAAGTTTAATGAGAAGACACGAGGTATAACGAACCACACGCCGTGGCGCAACGTTAGGGGCAACAGTTTCAACCATTCTATGATCTGCTTCTCGCAACTGAAAGACGGCACATGGCGGATGTTAGCCGACTTGCTGACCGCAACGTTAGGGGCTTCAACTATGGCGCTGACGCCACATCTCAGTGCCAACACTTTGCAGACTGTACTTAAAAGACACGCCCTCCTCACTGGACAGTTAAAAACACCAATCAAACTAACGATGACATCAAGTATTACCCAATCAAAAGTAGGAAAGGAGGCATCTTCATAAAATGCGTGTGGGATGATTTGCATGAGACGCTGCTTTAAAAAAAAAAATGATAAAAAAAATACGGGATAAATCCCATCCAGTATTGATTCAAAACGGGACGCGCAATTTCATTCTCAAACGCGGCACGATTCCGTATTTTAAAGGACGGGTGGCAACCCTACACTGCCAGGTAACCACCCATACAATCAGATTGTGATTCAGACTAGGAATGCAATGAATGTAATTACCCCGATCTACATACAAGGCGAAAGTCTTGCAACATTCAAAGATGATGGTTTGGGATAAGTACACCATACAACATAAAAGAGCTTATGAAGCCTTGAACCGAAAAAAGCAAGATCTCAGAGATCGTAAAAAAAAAATAGGAGGTAATGTCGTTTTACTCGCTGTACATTTTACTCAAACATTACCAGTTATTCCACGAGGGAGACCAGCAGATGAACTCAACGCGTGTTTAAAATCCATGCTTCTCCCACGCTCGGTTATATGTCGCGTGTTCTCGGGTAGGTGCACCAAAAAATGTATACATTTAAGCATGTAATGGGCAAACAAAAAATGAGGTATACCCGAAGGCACTGCAGTAGTACTTAATGTAACTTTACTTCTTAAATGTTAATGTTTTACTGTTTAATAATTTATACGCTTCTTATATGTTGTTCAAATTCTTTTATCAAAATACCACTGACAGCGCAATGCACGATAACATGGAGTGAATACACCATACGCATCTGCCCACGGCCGCCCTGGTGTGCGCAGATAGGAGTTGATTCTACAATAAAATAAAATAAACATAAAAAGAGTAAAACAATCATCACCCATAAAGCGTGTGTGTGTGTATATATGTGTATATATATATGTTGATATGTGGATGTGTATATGTATATATATATATATATATATATGTGTAGATATGTATATATATGTGTATATGTATATGTATATATATGTTTATATGTGTGTGTGTGTATTTTATATATAAAACACACAGCAACACTCATAACAATGACAACACAATTACATTGACAATCATGTTACCTTATTTTTAAAATTTTTCCTTTTTTTTTCATAACCTCTTTAACACACTACTTCTCCGCTGCGAAGCGCGGGTATTTTGCTAGTATATATATATGAGGTGAGACATAAAAATAACCGGACTGGGCTTGGGGCTTTCCTGGAAAACTGTCTGGAGGTCGGCTGGACGTCAATCATAGAACTATATCCCCTCCTACACGCCCTCTCAAACCACCGACTGGGTAGGTATATCCTGTGAACAGCCCAGTCAGTATTAGCACAACAATCGCTATGCGAGTTGCTGCTATAATGTCGGGTGAAAAAATCAAACAGCAAATTAAAATCAAATTTCTCACAAAATTCAACAAAACAGCCACAGAAACTTATGAAATGGTAAAAACATTGTACAGTGATAACAGCACACAGGTTTTTGAGTGGCACAAATGTTTCAAGGAAGAACAAGAAAATGTGGAAGATGTTCAACACGCAGGTCGCCCACGCTAGTCTCAGAAAGATGAAAACATCAAAACGGTGAATCAGATTGTTCGACATGATCGTCGCCTAGGTGTGCAAGCTATCTCAGAGTTGGCTGGTATTGACAGGGAATCAGTGAGACGCATTTTGCACAGAGAGTTTGTATAGAAGGTGACAATGTTTAGAATGGTGTAATTCATCAATAAATTTTTTTTTTTTACCAATCTGGTTATTTTTGTGTCTTACCTTATATATATATATATATATATATATATGTTATATATTATATATTATATTATATTATATTATATATATAAACCTATTCAAGCACTAAAATAAAACAATATTTGTTAGTGCTTTCTCAGATATGCAGCACTGAGTTCTTTTCATTCCTGTCTTTCTGCATTTTCATTTACACCACCTCCCCGTTGAATTAGAGGTACTTTTGCTGATTTTATGTTCTCGGGTTTAGCATCTACAATTTTATTCACTTTTGACTTAGCGACACTATATATCTTCAACAACAAATTGTTTCTGTGAGGTCACCTCATCCTGAATGATGTCTTGTCTTGCAACAGGGCAGAGGCACTATTAACAATTTGCAAATTAGGTGAACTTTAGTAGCAGTTTTGTAACATTAAAACAACAATAATGACTATGTCATTTTTTTACTTTTTCTTTTGTGCTCACACTATGTTCCTTCTTCTTGCTTGGTGCCTTAGTCATCATTTTGAACTCATCCTTCCCTTTCAATTCTGAAGAGGTTTTAATTTTTTTAAATTAACACCAGATAAAAGTACAATTATTATTCTTTTTATTATAAATATGTGCACTAAGCACCCTCCACTCCACACTACTCATACAAATACCAATTCTCTAATTAATCAACACCAATACACACTCCGCCTCTTCCACACACTTACCCACCCTTCCTCCCAGCTCAGCTCAGTGTTCTGGTCTCACAGAGTCCTTTATATAGTCCATGACCCGGAAGCGTTTCTCTCTTCTGTCCATGTGACCGTGAACACTTCCGGGTCAGATAAAAGCTCTTTTCTTCAACCCGGAAGCACGTTGTTTCTGCTGTTCACGTGACCAGGACATACTTCCAGGTTATAGGGCACATAGCACTCCTCAAGCCTCCCTACAGCGGCTCCTGGTGGTCCCCATGGTATCCAGCAGGGCTGTGTATACAAACTACAAGGTCCATAAGGCCCTGCTGGAATTCGGGAAACCTCCATGCTGTTGGGAGGGCTCCACCTGGCGGCCTGGAGGTGTGGGCGGAATATTTAGCCGGCCATCCATCACAGATGATTATTTGAGTAAGCGTTCTGTTCTGAAATATGTTTTAGTCAGGCTTTAGAACAAATCACAGTACAGAAACTGCACTGGTTAACGTAGTAAATGACTTGCAGATTAATGCTGACAGAGGCCACGTACCTGTTCTTGTTCTATTAAACCTGAGGCTACGGGCACAGGGGCTGCTGGGGACAAGAAAGGCCGGCGGGAATCTTAAAAAGGAGCAGCAAAGGGGGCCGTTGTCTGTATTTCTGTTAACCTGTTTGTCTCGTCTCTGTGGAATATCATTTATACCCGGATTATGAACCTGTATGTGCCTGCCTGTCATGTGACTAGTGTTGGATTGGTCATCGCACTTCATTGGATGGAGCGCTCCCCAAATCTCATTACCCCGCACCATATCAGGACTACAGGTAAGACTGTTTAGTACATTATTTATGGAAAGCTGTTTTCGGGATCATCATCTTTTCCTCCATACCACTTCTTCCGGTACTGCTGCATTGGGGCAGATTCATGGACATTGTCGTGGGTGTTTGTTGTTAGGTGTTTATTGTTGTGTGTTGTATTTGTTATCACCGTTGTGGAAGGGGAGGGTTATCTGATTATTTGTGGTTTATATTTTCTTTCCATTTAATATATTATTCATTCAATTATTTGATTTTTTGGATTTCGTGTCTCTGTCTATGAGTGAGTGCAGGTCGGGCCAAGGATGGGTGCATTCTTGGAATCCCCCGCAATAAATAAATAAATAAATCACCGTCCCCTCGATAGTGTGAATCTGAGTGGCACCGGACCACTACAAGTGTGCTTACAGGTGGGCTAGCACACTGACAAGGGTTGGTTCTTGCCTTGCACCCAGTGCAGCTGCTATAGTCCTATACTGAAGCAAGAGGGCTTCAGATATGGATTGATGATGATACTGGGGTGAGGTGGTGGGCGGGGGTGGGTGGTGGGGGGGCGCAAAATGATTTATATGATCTCAGTGGACCTTCAAACAGACACACAATACGTCTTTTGTGTATTCGGCTAAGTCACTGAGACCATTTTTCATCTTCTGGTTTTCAGACTTATTTTAACCTAAAATGTCTCTTTGTTGACACACTGAAGTGAAGTATTATCACTTGAATATAACAGCTGTGGGATTTTCCTTGCTCTGTCTGCACCAGGCACAAAGACCTAGAAACTCTTTCACAGCAGCAGTGGCTTTCATGCCGAGAAGAAAACAGACTTACTTCTGTACAAGATGCTGCCCACTTCTTCTGGTGGGATAAATATGCATTCATAATACAGGGCCATTGGCTCGAAGGCTGTTCTGATGACGGGGAGCTGTGCCACTCACCTTGCATACTGACGAGAAAGCTTATAAATACTGAACATGTTTTATTTATGCAAAAGAAATCAGTCAGGGAAATGGGAGAGAAAAACTTGATAGGTTTTCAGACCAACACCTGTTTGCCTGTATGTGTTGATTTAAACAGTTGCTGGGCCTCCTTACTGCTGAAAGGATCAGCTTTCCTGTTTATTCTCCATCCATCCATCCATCCATATTCCAACCCACTGAATCCGACCACAAGGTCACGGGGGTCTGCTGGAGCCAATCCCAGCCAACACAGGGCACAAGGCAGGAACCAGTCCCGAGCAGGGTGCCAACCAGTGGCGACTGCTCTAAGACTACAAGGGAAGCTCCGCTTCCTCTACTATGTCAGAAAATAAATACTCATATATGCACTGTCGTATTTATATTGGTTTTAATAAAAGTGCGCTAGAACACATTCAACTTCATGACTAGCTCGTTCAGAATCAGGTATTTATTGTAGATTGTTTGACGCGATTTTCTTGTCATACATTTCCGTGCAGCACAGCACGTTAAACCCTCCTGAAGCCCAGCTTCACTGGAGCTCTATGGGCAAGCACACAGGAGCTTTTTTCACTGCAGAAAAGCTGGACGGTAATTGGATAAATGCACCAAAATCGTCACTTCTTCTCTGGGAGTGAATGGAGCAGTGGGCGGGCCAGGACGCTGGGCTGCTGCATGATGATTGGAGGAGCTGTTTAAAGGGCGGAACCCCTTTTTTGATTGACAAGTTTTGAAAGTGTGCTGAAAAGTTATGGCCATTTCTTTGACTCAGGGAGACTGAGATCTGAACTTCAAGTACTATATTCAGATCATGACTTACAGGGGAGCAGGGGTAAGCTGTGTGATTTCTCGGTGTTTTTTAAAGACATGGAGTTGGATAGTGCAATGCCTCAGCTATACAAGCTGTTGTCGTTAGTGGCAACAATTGGCGCTACATCAGCAGGTGTAGAGAGGAGCTTCTCATGTTTAAAACAGGTCAATTCATACACCCTCAACACGATGGGCCAAGATTGTTTGAGCAACCTTGCTCTCCTGGCCATTGAGAGGAAACTGGTTAAGTCCCTGGAAAAGGCGGCCAATTGGTACGACAGGGTCACAGACCATTTTCTGCAAAAGGAACGAAGGGCAGAATTTACGTTCAAATAACATAATGAATTTTATGATGAAGACCTAATATGAGCTTCCCCTGTTTCAAAAGCTAGCAGCTGCCACTGGTGCCAACCCACCACAGGACACACACAAACACACCCACACACCAAGCACACACTAGGGCCAATTTAGAATCGCCAATCCACCTAACCAGCATGTCTTTGGACTGTGGGAGGAAACCGGAGCTCCCGGAGGAAACCCACGCAGACACGGGGAGAACATGCAAACTCCACGCAGGGAGGACCCGGGAAGTGAACCCGGGTCTCCTAACTGCGAGGCAGCAGCGCTACCACATTTATTCTCCAGTTCTCCCTAAAAAACCTTCCTCTACATTTCCTTTGAGTAGCCATTTCTACAGTTGTACAACATTCTGCTTCCTAAGATCAAGTTTGAAAGTCAGTGGTTTTAAACTACAGTGTGGTGTCGTCACTGAGGGGTCAGAGGTCCCACCTAAGGCATTACAGCCATTAAAGACATGCACTGCTCAAGAAGACACAACGAGATCCCTGCCTCCATACACCGGACTACAAAGTTGAGAAGTTGGGTGGCCGTCTTGCACAATTACCTGGGAAATGAACGAATGCACTAAGTGACCAGCTTTTAGAAAGCTCTGATTGTGCATCTAAAGAAGGGCTGCTCTGCCAGAAGGCCACACATGACAGCCTCCTTCCTAATATCTACAGTAGGTCTAATCTGGAGTAGGCCCTTTGCTTTTTGTTACTTGGCTTCATGACAAAGCATCCATGTCTTAAGATGGAAACACAACTGAAGTGCATATGTTAGGAGGGCACAGATAGAGAGAAAGATCATTACAACAACATCGTTACAATTTCTGATAGGACATTCACACCAACAAATCGCATCAATCCTATTTAACTGATTTCTTCAAAATGACATCAGGCCAATTTTTGACGTTTCCTAAAAGTATTACACTCTACCAAGCTACTTGGTAACTGCATATCTATAGTTCTCTGTGTAAAGAAAAACTTTCTAACATTGTTTCAAAGTCTACTCTTAACAAATTTCCATCTGTGTCCCTGTGTTCTTGTTGAACTAATTTTAAAGTAACAGCCTGAATCCACTGTACTAATTCTTTTCATAATTCTAAGCACTTTAATTATGCCACCTCTAAGTCTCCATTTGCATAAACTGGTTCAGTTCCTTTAATCTTTCCTCATAGCTCATCCTCTACAGTCCTGGAATCAGCTTAGTTGCTCTTCTCTGGACTTTCTCTAGTGTTGATATGTCATTTTTGCAATAAATGACCAAAATTGGACACACAAGGACTCCCTGTTGAGTTATGTTGCTAAGGTATAATCTAAATAGACTGTGTGGCAGACAACTGGGGACCTTGCCCCACCGGGACGCCTGGAGAAGGGAAGGACCGGGAGAGGGGCAATATCTTCCCCAGGGTGCAAGAGGGCAGCCCCCCTGGATTACATCAGGGCCACGGATGGGGAGCTTGGAAGCTCAACCCTGTTGTGGTCCGTGGCCAGCCCTGGAAGGCAGCACTTCCACCACACCAGCAAGTGCTGCAGGACGTTCATTGGGGCACACCTGGAGCACATCTCGGTGCAACATAAAAGGGGCCGCCTCACTCCATTTGATTAGCTGGAGTCAGGGGGAAGAGGACAGAGCTTGCAACAGGAGGAATGGAGGTGGCAGAAAGTAAAAGTAAAACTAGAAGTAAAGTAACGGACTGAGTTGTTGTGGCTGTTTTGGTGCACTGTGCTGTGCAAGAAAAAGAACTGTAAAATAAATGTGTGTGCTTTTGGACATTGTGTGTCCTTGGTGTCTGTCTGTAGCAGGGCTTCTTTTACATGTCGTCCCATCTGGGATGCCATTTGAAAGAAGCCCAGACACAGGCTGACACTGAGACAGCCAGATGTCCAAAACACACAAGTTTTCTTTTGCACCAACACACACAATATTACACAAAGCACCACAAAAATGCTCACAGTCCTTTCCTTTCCTTTCTTCTGCTGCCTCCACTCCTCTCTCACAAGCTTTGTCTTCTTCCACCCGCCTCCGGCTCCTCGAATGGAGTGAGGCGGCCCCTTTTATGTTGCAACCAGATGTGCTCCAGGTGCACCTTGATGAATCTCCTGCTGCACTTCCTGGTGTGGCGGAAGTGCTGCCATCCAGGGCTCGTCCTGGCACCCCCTGGTGGTGGCCACGGACCCCAACAGGGTTGAGCTTCCAAGCTCCCCATCCGTGGCCCTGATGTAATCCAGAGGGGCTGCCCTCTTGCACTCTGGGGAAGATATTGCCCATCTTCCAGTCCTTCCCTTCTCCAGGCGTCCTGGTGGGGCAAGGTCCCCGGTCGTCTGCCACAATAGATAGATAGATAGATAGATAGATAGATAGATAGATAGATAGATAGATAGATAGATAGATAGATAGATAGATAGATAGATAGATAGATAGATAGATAGATAGATAGAAGTGATCGGGTACTCATCAGTATGCAGTACCAGCACCTCTGCTTAGCATAGAGATAAGGACCGTCAAATCTTCAGAAATCTTCATGAGGACTCCAACTCAGACATTTGATCAAATGTAAGCATTGAATAGATAAGACACACGCTAAGAGCATGGAAAAGGCACTACAGAAATAAAATGCATTATTTTTATTATTGTTAGATAGATAGATAGATAGATAGATAGATAGATAGATAGATAGATAGATAGATAGATAGATAGATAGATAGATAGATAGATAGATAGATAGATAGATAGATAGATAGATAGATTTTGTTCCTCACAACATAACAGACAGAGGATGTGCTAAAGCATGATACTGTGTTAGCTGGCCAGTGCTCAAGCCATTCCAGTTGTCAGCAGACTACTTATGTTTCATTTTATTGATTAATTTGATTACTGTCATTGTAAGACATGTTTGCTCTGAATTTTGAGTCACATCTCCCAGAAGGCAGGATCTGGAAGCTGTTGTTCAGTTAAAGTGTGATGTCCCCCTGCATTACCAGACAGTTTTCTTCATTCTGGTGTGTTAAACTGTCCAGATACACACAGATCACAGACCCCGTCCTGACAATTTTTCCTGCTTTACTTTTTCTGCTCACAGACAGCGTCCATAACCAGATTAGTAAGAACAAGGCCTCTAAGGGTGGTTTACCATTGCTGGAACATTTTTCAGGTACTTTTTAGAAACTCAGGAACTTATCTAGCATTTCCACTGCAGGAACTCAGGCCATTTTTAGTTCTCGGTAGGTAGATCCCAATACTTTTTTAACTCCTACTCCAAGGTATATTCTATTCATTTACCCAGAACTATTATGGGTGGAGCTTGGGCAAAGAATTGTGGTGACTGGTTTACCACATGCACTGGTGCCATCTTACAAATCTACTAGCTGTTTGGACTTAGGAGAGTTATCGATGAAGATGGAGCACTGAACTTTGAACTGCATCTCTCTTCATAGCTGTCTCCCCAGTGCACCGTGCCATGCACAGCATCAAGCAACAATCTCTCCCCTGAAGTCCAGAGTGTAAAGAAGCAATGGCGGTGGGGTATCCCTCATGAACTCCTAAACATACCTCACTTCATACCACATCACTCTTCTTTGAACAGCACATGATTTGCGTAAATATTACAGTTCCTGTTGCCAGTGGCCTGGGGGCTACATCATGCCGGAACTTACTGGTTCCTGAAAACAAAGTTCCTGCAGTGGGAAAACGATCTATCTATCTATCTATCTATCTATCTATCTATCTATCTATCTATCTATCTATCTATCTATCTATCTATCTATCTATCTATCTATCTATCTATCTATAAAACAGCTTACCACATTGAAAAGCAAAGGTCACACAGGATCACAGGTCAGCCGAGAATCTCCTTTGTCTTTCACTTATCTCATGGAAGGGTAAGCTCCTGCCTTCACATCTGCAGCCTCCTGGCCTTGGCCTCAAACTGCTGCTTTTAGCCCTCTGAGCCCTCTGAGAATGTCCTGGGCAAAGAGTTGTGAAGATCAAAGTGAGTGAAAAGTGTGTCAGCCTGATGAGAAAGCACATGTGCTGAACTTTTGTGAATTACCTAGCGACAAGAAAAACCACAACAAGTGCTGTGTAGGCCTGAGGTTTAACCAGTAACCGAACATACACTTGTAAGTCTATGAATGTGACAACTAATAGTAAGTTCAGGAAAGCAGTTACAAAGTCATGCAGGGTTTATGGTTTTATTTCCTTCCTGTCAACCATACAGATTTAGAAGCCGGCAGTGTCTGGGCCTGCAGCAAACGAAAAGGCAAGAACAAGAAAAAAGCTACAATTTACCAGAGGTGTCGTGCAGTGCTTCATGTGTCTCCATTCTAATGTTCTCACATCTCAATCCTTATCTTTACATAATTGACTCCTCGTTCCTTTTTGATTCTCTTCTTTGTATTAATCGGCCTTTGATGTTAAGCCTGAAAACAGCTCCAAACATGATCTACTGTACATGTGTCTGGTATCATGAAGAGAAGCAAAGGGAGGCACAACTAAGGGGCTTGTAGAAACCAATCCAAAATGGGGTGCCAGTCCATCACACACTTACATGTACATCCATCTCTCCAACATCAGACTCACCTATTCCAATGCAGTGTCTGACTTGGATGGTTTGCCGGTCTCAGCAGCATCAGGAGCAGTGCAGGAACCATTTCTGGGTCCTTTGCAGGGGTCAGCTTAGAGCACACATATCTTTGATACATGAAACACATCCCGATAAATCTCATAATGGGGTTTTTACAGTTTTAACACACTATAAAATGGATTTCCAAGCATCTGGTTCATAGTGGTTAGTGTTGCTGCCTCACAACTCCAGGGTCCCACATTCCATTTGCACTTCTTCTCTGTCTGTATCATGTCTGCCTTATGTACGTGTGGGCCACCTTCCACTTCTGAAACTATTTTGTGACTCTAAATCAGCTTTTCTCAACCGGGGTGCTGTGCTAGGGGTTCCATGAGAAATGGTAATGAATAGCAGGGGCAAATAAATAAAGCTGGACAGTGGAAGAAAATAATAAACCTTCTCTAAAAGGAATATATTTGAGTTTGTTCGTTTTTTTAACAGCCACGAGGATGTGCAGCAGTGTTGTCCGTGGTTCACTTACTTAAGCTAAACAATGTAGCTCAAAGTGCTTTACATGATGAAAAAAGAGAAAAAAGACAAAATAAAATAAGAATTAAAATTAGGGAACATTAATTAACATAGAATAAAAGTAAGGTCCAATGGCCAGGGAGGACAGAAAAAACAAAAAAACTCCAGACGGCTGGAGAAAAAAATAAAATCTGCAGGGGTTCAGAGGTCACGAGACCACCCAGCCCCCTCTAGGCATTCTACCTAACATCAATGACCTCAATCAGTCCTCATGGTATTCAGGGTTCTCATGGAAGGACTTGATGATGACGGTCACGTGGACTTCTGGCCTTTAATCCATCAATGTAAGGATATCACGGTGCTTTGATTAGGTGTTGGCGGTGCAGGTCGCCACCACAGAAAACCGGAAAAAGAACAGAAGAGAGAGTAAGGGTTAGTACGGATTTTGGAGCCACCATGAATAATAATGATAATTAATTGAATATACAGAGCATCAGGATTAAACTAAGATGAAGATATGAAAAAGCCAGTTCAGTTCAGGCTAATAAGCATGAGTTTTAAAAGTGCTCGAGCAGGCGATCAAACATGATTTTCATACAACAAATAGCTAGGTGGCACTGCTAGAACACATACGAAAGTTAACCACAAAAACGACCACTAGACACATAAAAGGTTTGGGGCAGCCACCCATGTAATATGCCCTGGCTGCAAAAGGTTCAAGTTTTCAGAGTTGTTTTCAGTACTGAGTCCAAAACAGAACTGATCATTATGAGAAAAGGTGAGGAGGAAGTAATGTCTTCATAAGCACCGGAACCGGAAGTGACGTCTTCAGAGGCGCCGGAACGTCTGCAGGGAACTGAGAGGGACAGTCAGCGCACCTCGCCACCCTCTGGTCTGATGTAGAATTACAATTACTCAAGCCCTGTAGCTGCCTCCTACTCGCACGTGTGTGACACCTTATAAATTCTTTACTCCCTGAATATAACCCCAAAAGTGTATTATCCGACCGTAGTTTCTCGCAAGTTTTTCGATTATGTTCTAGCTATTCTATAGTAATCAGTAATAATTATGTTGATGTATGAAATAGATTAATCTATTAACAATAATTATCGCAAAGTTACTAACTTGTTACTTTGGGGTTATGCTGACTAAGTCAGACGCAGTTAGACGCACATCACGTGCACACGCTGTTTTTAAATTTCATGGTTTGAACAAGTGTTTGAGTATATTGAATTTCTGTTTCGTTCAAACAGCTAGTGCACGTTAAAAACACGGCCTGCTTTAGTTTTATTGGTCTATGTTTTATTTATCATCTTCTTTTAATTTTTTTTAAAGGTATAGAAATTTCTAACCGAGAATTGTGGCACAGGTTTTACACTAGAAAAGAAAATTTTATTAATCATATATGTTTCAAGAATAACATTTCTTTGGCACATACATTTGTTGATATGAAAAATTCAAATAGACAATTAAGTATGGCACTTATTATTGTTATATTATGTTACACATGCTTTCCGTATGATCTTTAATTTTATAAATATAAAACAAATACTAATAATGATATAATTATTATGTAGGTGTTCCCTAGAACATGAATATTATTTCAAGGGTTCCGCAAGGGCAAAAAAGTTGAGAAATGCTGCTCTAAATGATTCTAAATGGCATACACCACCTTGCTTTACTCCTTTTGTTTTCGGAATGTGACTTTATAGATGATAACTGGCTCCAGCAAACACAAGAAAAGACCATTAAAAATGCAGCACAGCCACTAGAACTTCTGTCTTACTGTTCTTAGGTCTCAGTTCCTGGGAATAAACGGGAATTTAATTTACAGTAACGGCGAACTGCACAATAACAAGCAGTGAATCCACTTGACCTGAGCATTTCTAGTTTTCATCCTCTCTATCTGTACGTTTAGCATTCATTTGCTCAGAGGTTGATGCGCTTACTGCTTCCTGAGCGGCTCTTATTTTTTTGACCCTAGCGGCCCGCTTCTTCTCTTCTTCCATCAGCATCTTTTAACGTTAAAACTGATTAAGTCCGTGTTTGTGTTGCAATTACTTAGTACATTCTTTTTAATTTTTCACTTAAGCTGGCACTTAAGTCTTCAATCTGCCTCAAGAATGATTTAAGATATGAGCAGGTAGGGGAAGTGACAGCGAAGGTGGTAGGGATGAGAACGGCACCCTGCTGGCCACTGCTGAGAGTTGATTCTACAATAAAATAAAAATAGAAAGAATAATAAAAATCATCACCCCGAAAGTGGATAGTAGATGTCATGTAGTATATGTGTACCAAATTTCAGGTCAATAGGTCAAGGTGAGCTACAGGTGATTTAAAATCCTGGACAGACAAACGGACAACCACAGTAGCGTATTATATAAGAAGATGGGAGGATGTGAAACTAGATGAATCATGTACACTATACATCTTTTTATTATCAATCAGATGGAACTGTTATAAAATATATTTTGGTAAGATGGGGCGTCATAAATGAAACTTCCCCCTAAGCTCAGCTCGTTTCTGCCCGGCAGGGAATGTTCATGTGGCTCTTGTCCATGTCCTTGGGATTCTTCTCTTTGTTCACAGTCAGGCTGCCAGGCTGAATGCCCTATTTTGTTGGCGCGTATTTAAAAATGATCTCCAGCCAGGAATTTTTTTTGTGCATTGCTGCTGAAGCAGACTCTGTAGTGAACACAAAAAGCCTTGAAAAAGATGAACCAGAAATGAACTGAATGTAAAAATCATGGTCAAAAGCCTGGCTGACGTCAAAAAGGAGGGAGCATCCAAAACCAAAACAGCACTGCAAAATCAGTAGTCAACAATTTACAGAAATGACCATTCAGGTAAGTTTGAGGGCTGTGCAAGTTCTGAAGACCTCAATGAACCTTCCCAAACCATTTTAGGGTTGTGGGGACCAAAAGACCAGCCCTGAAAAGGACTCTTTTCCGTCACAGAGACCACTCTTACTCACACACACACCATATTCTCACACAGTCACCTTTTTTTTGGATATTACTGATTTTAATAACCAATAACATTCCATATAAATAAGCCAAGTTTTACAAGAATTGGTTCAAAACAAATCAACCCCCATGAGAAAGAGAGCTAGGCCAGCAGAGTAACACCTTTAGCTAGTAAAAATAAGTAAATACATAAATTAATAAATGAATAAAAATACACAGAGTAAAAAAAGTGGGGAGAGAATCTGCTTCCTCAATTTAAATGCTTATTATAAAATGTTATTGATTAGATCCTGCCAGGTTCTGAAAAAGATCCTCTAAGTGCGAATTTGATTTTTCCAATATTAGATAATATATAACATCAGTTACCCACTGACTTAGAATAGGAGAGTTAGGATTCTTCCAGTTGAGTGAGATAAGTCTACGTGCCAATAGTGTAGTAAAGGCAATCACAGCTTGTTTGTCCTTCTCCACTTTAAGCCCATCTGGAAGCCCACCAAACACATCTGTTAGTGGGTTAGGGGGTATTGGGACACCAAGGCTGTCTGAAAGGCATTTAAAAATCTTGGTCCAAAATTATGTTAATTTGGTGCAGGCCCGAAACATGTGGCCTAGTGAGGCTGGAGCTTGATTGCAGCGTTCACAGGTTGGATCTTGTACTGGAAACATTTTGGACAATTTTAAACAAGAGAGATGTGCCTGATATATAATTTTAAGTTAAATAATAGTATGCTTTGACACAGTGTGACACAGTCACAATTTACAATTGCCAAATAACAGGACCTAAATAAAAATATATAAAGCTGTTTTATAATCAATTCCTTCTGTGCTTGAGCTTGTCTGGCCATTGTAATTTTCATGATATGAGACTTGCAAAGCTATTCATTTATGACAACTGTTAGGGAATAACAGAAGTGAAAGGCAAACTTTATTACAGTGACTGACCAATATGGATACCAGTTGTATATGGCACTCTGATAGTAAATTATAAGGTGACCAGATTTTCTTCTTTTTTTTAATTTTCTTTTATTAATTTTAAATAACATTCCATACAAATAAATCAAGTTTTACAAAAATAGGTTCAAAACAAATCAACCCCCACCCCTTTGAGAAAGAGAGCTAGGCCAACAGAGTAAAACTTTAAGCTAGTAAAAATAAGTAAATAGGTAAATTAATAAAGATAAATGGAGTAAAAGAGGGGAGAGAACCTGCCTCCTCAATTTAAATGCTTATTCTAAAATGTTACTGATTAGATCCTGCCATGTTTAGAAAAAGGTTTGTACAGATCCTTTAAGTGAGAATTTGATTTTTTCCAGTTTCAAATAGTATATAACATGACTTACCCACTGACCTAGAATAAGAGAGTTAAGATTCTTCCAGTTGAGCGAGATACGTCTACGTGCCAATAGTGTAGTAAAGGCAATCACAGTTTGTTTGTCCTTCTCCACTTTAAGCCCCTCTGTGAGCCCACCAAACACAGCTGTTAGTGGATTAGGAGGGATTGTCACACCAAGGCTGTCTGAAAGGCATTTAAAGATTTTGGTCCAGAATGATGTTAATTTGGTACACGGCTAAAACATGTGACCCAGTGAGGCTGGAACTTGATTGCAACATTCGCAGGTTAGATCTTGCACTGGAAACATTTTGGACAGTTTTAAACAAGAGAGATGTGCTCGATATATCATTTTGAGTTGAATAATTCTATGGAGAGGTGATCAGATTTTCACAGTCTCAAGCTTGGACACGTGTGAATTTCCCCTTGGGATTAATAAAGTATCTATCAATCTATCTATCTTGTGTAGTGTGTATGCCCACACATAAAGCCTCATTTGTTTCATCACCATCATCAGGGCACGAAAAAACTATTTCACAAGTCAACTCATAGGATTACACACAGTGCTTGAAGCTGAAATAAATAAATGGCAGTATAAGTTCCTCCTTGCCCAAAATAGCAGATATCGGTTGTGCTAATGGGTTAAGGACCTTCTACAGCCCTGTCTAGCTCTCCTAGAGTAACTGCCTGTCTCCTGGAATCTCCTCCATGCCCTTGAGACTGTGCTAGGAGACACAGCAAACCTTCTGGCAATGGCACGTATTGATGTGCCATCCTGAAGATGTTGGACCACCTGTGCCACCTCTGTAGGGTCCAGATATCGCTACCAGTAGTGACACTGACAGTAGCCAAATGCAAAACTAGTGAAGAAACAGGTGAGGAGGGAAAAATGTCAGTGGCCTCCACCTGTTAAACCATTCATTCCTGTTTTGGGGGTCGCTCATTGTTGCCCCTCTAGTGCACCAGAGCAGCTGAAACTGATGAACGACCCCCTCTGCTACTTCACTGATCAGATCAATAGCCCACAAGTTTCATTGACTTGATGCTATACTCTCATTAAAAAGTGTTCCTTTAATTTTTTTGAGCAGTATACTTTTATTGGTTTAGGAAGATTATTCAACTTAAATTAAAGTTATACGAGTTAAAGTATCGGGAGGACTGAGGTGCTGATGTGCTTGTTCTCTTCTGCAGGTGCTCAATCAGCCAATGACAGCGACCGCCCACTGCGCGCGCAGTCTGTTGGTGCTTCATTAACTTGTATTGGGGGTCTGTTTGCAGTAAGTAGCGACTATCTGAGGTGAAAAAAGTGAAATATACAAAACATACAAGTTGGTGTAAGCTGCTGTCAAGGTAAAATTGAAACAGTAAACTAATCCATAGCTGAAGTCGCAGAGATTGTTTGTTTTAAGACAGACGGCAACTTCGCCAATGCTTTTTGAAGGGTGATTTTGAAATTTCAAAACTTTGTACAGTGCAATCTGTTTGCGATATCTCAACAAAAAATTAAACTTGTTGAACCAATTTCCTTTAAAGAATATGCATGCCACAGTTCAATGAAATTTGTCCATGGGGGGGCCCCGAGTTGTTTCATGTGGACAGGAGACAAACAGACAGACAGACATGGGCTTTCACAACCGGTGCTTCATTATATGCGAACGAACACAAAAAAAAAAGCAGAAGTCAAAAAGCAAACCTAACAAAAAAAAATCCCTAATCAATATCAAGTCTGAAGCACACTAGACTGTTGTTGGGAAATATCATCTACCAGTAACAGCGCAGTGCATGATAACGTTCAGTGAATACACTTGACTTGAGCATTGCTAGTTTTCCTCCTCTTTCTCTGTATGTTTAGCATTAATTTGCTCAGAGGTTGATGCACTTGCTTCTTCCTGAGCAGCTCTTCTTTTCTCCACCCTAGCGGCCTGCTTCTTCTCTTCTTTCGTCAGCATCTTTTCGCGTAAAAACTGATTAAGTCAGTGTTTGTGTTGCAATTAGTATGTTTTCTTTAAATTTTTTACTTAAGCTGGCACTTAAGTCTTGAATCTGCCTCAAGAATGATTTAAGATATGAAGAGGTAGAAGAAGTGACAGTGAAGGTGGTAGGGATGAGAATGGCACCCATACGCACACACCACACGGCTGCCCTGCTAGCCACTGCATGAGAGTTGATTCTATAATAAAATAAAATAAAAATAAAAAGAGGAATAACCTTGGAGGTCAATCATCACCCTGAAAGCAAATAGTAGACGTCACATAGTATATGTGTACCAAATATCAGGTCAATCGTTCAAACGGTTTGTGAGCTACAGGTGATTTAAAATCCTGGACAGACAAACGGACTGCCACGGTAGCTTATTATATATAAAGATACGGTCACATTCCAAGAGCAAAAGGAGTAAAGCAGGGAAAAAGTCCTAGGTGGTGTTAGAATGCCATTTAGAATCATTTAGAGTCACAAAATAAAGTTTCAGAAGTGGAAGGTGGCAGACACAATGCAGACAGGGCAGAAGTGCAAAAGGAATGTGGGACCCTGGAGTTGTGAGGCATCAACATTAACCATTATGAACCAGTTGGGAATGATGACATTACATGGCACATGACTTACTAGTCACTTGATTGGCCATCAACCCAGGACCAATAAACAATACATCATTGCGGAGAGGCAAAATGCCAACCAGGAGATAATTGAGAATTGAGAAATCAACCATGGTCAAAGACAAGTAAGAGTCAGAATACTGGAGGAGTGAAAATAAAAATGAGTAACAAGAAGGCAGGGCAAGACAAAAATCGAATCAGAAAAAGTTCATAAGCAGAACAAGAAATTCTAACAGTAGGTGTTACTTAGAAAAAAAATCCAACTATCACTATGAAGATCAAAAGTTTTTGTATTGAGCAAGGGATAATGCAAAGTGCAATCGACAGCATATTTACAGAATATTGTCATTTCCGTTACATCATTGGCATTATGGCTGAGGTCACATGACCTTCAAAACATCCATCCATCCATCCATTTTCCAACCCGCTGAATCCGAACACAGGGTCACGGGGGTCTGCTGGAGCCAATCCCAGCCAACACAGGGCACAAGGCAGGAACCAATCCCGGGCAGGGTGCCAACCCACCGCAGACCTTCAAAACAGCATCACGTAAATAAAGAAAACTAAGAGGTTGCTGAAAATTAACTTTTGCATTTCCAGGCAGAATGTGAAAAAAATATCAGAAATGGATTTCTGTTTCCATGAGTACAAACTCCAAAACAGACAGAAATATACAAATGTTAATACTACATATGACAGCAATCAACATGACCAAAGCCAAACAATGAAATGCACACAGAGGAACGTAGTGGCTGAATAGACCATCTGGCAACTGATTCCATCCTCTTCGTTCCTTCTAATCATCTCTTTCACTTTTGACACAAGACTATGATGGAATCAATAAGTCACATCTTCATATAGTCTTAGGGTCAATACATGTACAGAGTACAGTGCAACTCTTATGTACTAAACAACAGGCAACACATCACACTCGCCGTCACCATGATTAGTGAGTAGAACTATCCTACCACGAAACTTCTGTGGTCCTTGAAAAAGGTCCACTTCTCTGGACCTGAAAAATCTCAGAACACGGTATTGGACATTATCTGCCATTACAAAACATATAAAGGTTCATTGAAATGCTGATGACACTGACCTGTATCTATGTACTTGTATTCATAATGATAAGTTTACTGACTCACTCACTCAAAAACAAAACCACTGTTTCCTGTTTAGTCTTTTTCTTTCGGCTGTTCCCGTTAGGGGTTGCCACAGCAGATCATCTTCTTCCATATCTTTCTATCCTCTGAATCTTGCTCTGTTACACCCATCACCTGCATGTCTTCTCTGACCACATCCATAAACCTTCGCTTTGGCCTTCTTCTTTTCCTCTTGCCTGACAGCTCTATCCTTAGCATCCTTCTCCCAATATACCCAGCATCTCTCCTCTGCACATGTCCAAACCAACGCAATCTCGCCTCTCTGACTTTGTCTCCAAACTGTCCAACCTGAGTTGCCCCTCTAATGTAAACATCTAATATTAATACTTACTATAGTAAACCTGCACTGCTACATTATAAGGCTCTATTATTAATCATCAGTCAGCAGAGCGGGGCTGGAGGTGGTGATGAGAGGAATGACTGGTGGGGATAACCACTGGAAATATTGCCATCCAAGACTTCAAGGGGTGGAAACCTCCAGGGGGCTTGGGGGGTTACTGCACAAATGTGCTAGTACCACACTCCAAAAAGGGGTGAGCAGTATGGAACAGGCTGTCGTCAGGAAGAAGGAAGCAGTGGGGAATGGACTGCAAGAGGAGGACTGTTGTACAGTGGGATTCTCAGGTGGCACTTTCTCCAGGAAGCAGGTGAACATCAGAGCAGACTTGAGGGATTAACATTACTGTGCTCCATGGTTGGAACTGTAGAGCAGAATGCAGAGACATGTGTGGCATGCTCTGAGTCCTGGACACCAGAGAGGATGGTGGAGAAGCCTACAGCTTTGTCTAGGATCAGAAGAGTGGAGCAGGGTGAAGAGACATTTGCAACATGCTCTGAGGCTGAAACATTGAAGCTTCAATGTGGTGACTTTCCTCCCCTGATTTATAATACACAGTCCATTGACTCAAACTCCAATAACTCTTTACACTATGTTCATTTCCTTTACCCCACTATGGCAGTTCAATACAGCATATACTCAAATTACACAATATTTCTAACGCTTACCCATTTCACAAAAGATTACACTGTCCTGTAAAATTGTGTTTTGCAATGACCATCAACAAAAGCCAAGTCAATAGAAAAAACAGGAACTGATGCAATGCAAAAACGTAAATTCAAATTCAAGAGCAAGTAGCTTCAGTGACCTGATAATATTATTATTACTTGACTGATACCTTTATCCAGGACAACTCATAACATTTGAGGTTGTGTGGCTTTTTGATATATTTTTAACACTGTTACGTTTCTTTGGATTGTTTTAATGCCCTTCACGTTTCTTTCATTTTTCTAGTTGGAGCAGAGGCAAGTGAAGTGACTTAAAATCATAGTCACACAGTGTCAGTAGCGGGATTTGGACCCACAATCTCAGAGTTTGAAATCTAAAACTTTAACCACTACACCACACTGCCTGCCAATAATATTAGCCCTTGGTAAAAATAAAAATACAAAAAACAAATATTGCATACAGAAAAGCACTTTGTTACATACTACATCTGATATACCAATGGCACTGTAACTGATTGTCTCATGAAATTTCCCTGGTAAAGCTCGGTAGCACAGCTAGTTTACCAATAAGCCTAATATTGTAAGCAACAAGAACCTGGACAAGACAAACAAAAAAGATTTATGGACCCAACTGGGACTCTGCATGTATTGATTTGGGGTATTGTGTGCAGTTTAAGTCTCCATAATTTAAAAAAGACATAGCAGCACTTGAGAAAGTCCAGAGATGATCGACTAAACTGATATTATAGTGCCTTTCATAGCAAATATCTTCACTTATACTGTACCAGGGGAGCACAAGGTCATCTGTTTTGAGACCTGAAAAGCCATATGTGACATACAGCTGGATCAGCCATCTGATCACTCTCCCTGCTTAAAAGAAATACAAACAACCCTGGTCAATTAATAGTTAACGTCTTGGAGGACCACTCAAGTGTAGCCTTGCTTTGAAATCAATATGCCACCATTACTGGAGGCCCGTGTCATAGTCCTGCAGTTACATACCATTTATAAGCACGTACCTTTCAGGATATGATGACACGTGGGGGGCAGGGCTGACAGTTAAGGTTGTAAATTATTCCTGATCTGTCAACCGAGCAGGAAGTTTCCTTTTCACTCGGCACGTCACCCACAGCTGCTGGCTTGCTGACTGCTCTAGAAAATAGACAGCCGAGGCCACAGACTTCTCTTTGATAGTTCTTGTGTAACTCCAGCACTCAGGCTGCTGGCCCTCATGACATCTCTCTTAAAGGGATGCACCCATTCAGTATTTCTGGCTTGTCTGCAAACTACCATCATGGAGTGGACTTGTTGGCTTTTTCCCCAGTGACCCCTCTGATCTCGGGGGATTTCCCTTTCGCAGCACCCATTACAGGTACAGCCCCTGCCCACCCACACTGGTCTGTGATGAAGGGCTGGTGTTCCTCTCTTTTTCTGCCACTTGCTTTTTCTTTTCCAATGTGGAGAGAGTTCAACAGAAAGATTAGATGAAAAATAAGAAAAAGATTTGAAAAAAGGCACAAAAATAAAACAGAAATGGTGATGCTAAAAAGGGAGTTAGGAGGCAACTACATCAAAAAAGAACAACGAACATGAATGATAAAAGAAACGATTCAAAGCTGTACAGACTTGTAAGAATATTGATCTCCATTATTTAGCTTTACCATCACTTTTCTGAAGCTGTTTTTTCCAAAGAAAGGAAACATCAGCGCCACTATTTGATGGCAAACTCAAAAGTAACATAATTTAAAATTTTATAATTCGCTTGATGCTTGCGCTTATCCCAGCAGCACTAGGCACAAGGCAGAAATCAACCCCAATTCATTATACAGCCCACTAACATTCAGATTCACATTAGAATATTGTCAAGTAACCTAACAGGAGACACAATGACACAGTAGTTAGATGGAATAAATAAGTCAAACGTATGTTTCTTGTCATCCAAATGGAGTCTGCACATTGTTTGTGCCCGGGTGCATTTTTTCCCACATCCCAAAAGACATACAGGTTGGGTTAACTGGCAATTCTAAGTTAACCCTATGTGAGTGTGGGTGATCAGATGGACTGATGTCATGTCCAGGGCACCCAAAATAGGCTCTGGATGCCTACAAGTGGGTATGATATGCTACATCAATTGACCTAACCTGCATGACTTTAGGATGTGGAAGGAAAACCAGAGTACCCAAAGAAGTACCTATGTAGCCAAGGAGCTAACATGCAACTCGATACAAACAGTGACTGGCTTCTGAATCTGAACCCAAGATATTGGATCCATGAAGCAGCAGCAGCACTAACCACTAACCACACATTGTCTAACATGATAGCAGAGTCAGGATGTGGAGTGGACCTCCATGTTGTGGTGTGGAGACATATACATGGCCTCCAAAAGACTTCACTAAAAAGTGTACCTGGTCAGACCATGCCTCCATTGCTTGTCTGGAAAGGCCTCACCCCAGTGGGTCTTAATCCCAGCTCCAACTGGCCCATCTCAGGACTAACAGGCCTGAAGGGCATTAAAACAATCCAAAGAAACTTAACAGTGTTTAAAATATATCAAAAAGCCCCACAAGTAGGAGATTCCCTGTAAACCTCAGATTGTGAACAAGGGACCACAAAATGATCTTTATAAAACGGAAGAATTGATTGCCAAAAAAACTGAAATAGGAAAAGTAAGGCAAAACTGACAGAAAGGAATTGTCTAAAGGAAATCCAAAAAATACGTTATACTATGTAATCCAGAAAACAGAATCCTTAAAACAGAGCAATAGAATTAAAAAAAAAAACAAAAACAGAAAATCCAACATCATATAATAATAAAGTCATGACTCAGTTAACAACATCATGACTAACAATGCCACGATTTAATAACGGAGCTTCCATAGAAATACAATAAATGAAATCAAATAGTTTCGAAGCATTGTCATAAGTGGTTGTATTACACTATTAACTTAATGTATTATTGTGACTGTATTTCAAAAACTATTATTAATTTGTGCAATGTATACATTGTGCTAATGTTAGGTTAGATTAGTTTAGGGTAGGTTACATCAGGTCAGGTGTATACTTGACACAAAAGCACATTTTTCTGCTGCTCGGCTAGGTTCTCACCGCGCACTGCACATGGAATGCATTGATGCAGACATGGAGTTTTGTACGCAATGTCAGCGTGGCAAAAATCACATCATACATACACAGAGTTGCGCGCTCCTGTAGACTGTTGGTGTGTGCTGGGATTTCGTCTTCTGCTACGCACTTAATGCAGTGATGCAGAAGTAGCACCTTGTATCCAATGTAATTTTTGCTGCATTGACATCAGGCACAGAGGCTCACCCCCACCCCCTTAATATACATCAACAAATTTAACAGCAAAATTAACTGACAACGCACTGGTCAGAACTATATGCCATCATCAAACGAGACACTGACTGCACTCACAGCTCCACAGAATACTTGGCTGCTGAATCCTGCCTCTGACTCGAGTATAAAGCCAGAAGGAGGACCCAGCAGCTATAATATTAGGGTGGTTCCACCTCTTGGGAAGCCACCCACAAAGTACAAGAAACACGTGCAAATTTAAAGATACAGTACATAATTAACCAATAATAAACAAATTCAACAGAAATAACAAAAAATAATGATTCAAAGTTAACAAAAAACACAAAAATATACATAAATACTGCAGAAGATCAGCCCAGCTCCAGACAGACACCAAGGACACATGATGTCCAAAACGCACATTTATTATACTCTTTCTTATTTACACAACACCATGCATAAATCAGCACAATACTTTTTACTACTCTTCTTTTCCTTCTGCCGCCTCCACTCCTCTGCTTCCCGACTCCAGCTTGTCTACTGGAGTGAGGCGGCCTCCTTTATACTGCACCCAAAAGTGACTCCGGACTAATTTCCGGCAGCACTTCTGGGTGTGGTGGAAGTGCTGCATACAAATCCCACTCCTCTTCTGGCTGCACTTCCGGGTGTGGCGGAAGTGCTGCAGATCTTACTTACGGAGCTATCCAGGCACCCCCTGGTGGTGGCCACGAACCCCAAAAAGTTTGAGCTTCAAAGCCCCAAGTCTGTGGGCAACCTGGGGGGGGGCTGCCCTCTCATGTCCCGGGGTATGAATTGCCCTTCTCCTGGTCCCCTGCTTTTCCAGGCCTCCCGGTAGGGCACGATCCCCAGCCATCCATCACAATACACATCAGTCTTGGCCCTGCCCTTTATGTGCAGCTTCCCCAAAGCCTCAGCCATCCTCTTCTGTTGCTTAGCGATGGTAACTAGGATACAGTCATGTGATGGGAGGGGCCCAGCTGGAGATCCAGCATTGCACGTGTTACCAGTGGTAAAACCAATAGTTGAGGTGCTTCGAAGTTTAGTGTTTAATATTTCTTTGAGCCTGTTTTTGAGGTTTTCTTGCTTTGTGTTTTTGTTTAAGTGTTTTGCCTGCCTTTTTGTGTATTTACCTCTTTGGTTCAAGATTTGTTTTACTTATTTGTTCAGATATTCACCCCCACCACAGCTCACATAACCACTTCTACTTCATTCTGAAACCTAACGGCTCAAGTGGAGGGGACTGTGCATAAAATTATTTAGCTAGGAATACAGAAAGTTTGAGGTAAGGCTGTTACACTCAACTAACCAAGACGCTTCAGAGTGGTGACATGTTGCATGTTGATTAGCAAATAAAAATGCCACTTGACAGTAATGACCCTATAAACTGAGATGAATGAGGCAGAGAAAGCTGCATGTTTGTTTATTTGGGATGATTGATTTACAAAGAAAATGCACTTTCTTAAAGAAGCCTTAACACACAACTCTCATATCTTAAAATAACATAAGTCTTTCTTAGCGTGTGTTGCTCAAAACAAAAGCTGCGGTGCTTCTGTCTTTCAAATCCATGGTGAAGTATGGCATCCCCATCCCATTGCTGGGGAGGACCTCTGAACAGAGCATCTTTGAATTTTATTAAATCTGACAAGACAGAAATGGATCCAACTTATTACTGAAAGATTTATTCAGCCACACACCTAAAACTTATGCAACAAGAACTACACGACTTTTGAGTGGTTGGATTTTAACCCCAGTCTGGTCACTGCCTGCATGGAACTGGCATCTTCTTCCTGTGTCTTAGGGTGTTTTACTCCGGTGAGTTGGTTTTCCTCCCGCATCCTAAAATATAACTGGTGACTTTAACATGGCCTCACGTCAGTGTGTGTGATGCTATGCTGTGGACTGGCTACCTTCCAGCCTTGTGATACCCACACTAACTAACAGGGTAGGGTCCATCTCCCCATAACCCTGAGACTGGATAAATCCAATCTGAAAATGGATGAAAGGCCTTTATCATAAAAGGAAGTGCACATCAAATGTGATTGCTTCAAGTGAAAAGTCTTTTAGCTGTTCTCAGATTTCTTTAACTCCAGCACATGTGACACAACTTCTCTATAAGCTGTCAGGTCAACCCAGTCCTCTCTCCTCCTTATCTGCCCTCGTCACTTTCATCATTTCTCTTATTTCCCCAGAGTATAGTCTCAGCTTTCTCATTAGGATGATGCAAGACTCAACCAGAAAAGGCCACCTCTGAAACAATCTGCTGCTGGTGTGGAAGGTCTATCTGGAGAAAAAAAAACAACACAAATCCGCAAAGAAAGAAGAGAATCAAATGGTGGTTTTGCTAATTGGATGATAATTCCTTTGATAGCTTATACACCAGACTCAGCAGTTCTAGGGAAAGTGAAGAAGGGCAGCATCCTGCTGTTTTATCAGGAGGCCAACTCTGTATGTGAGCCTCATTAAAGGAAAAGCAGCTGCTGTTACATATTATTTATAGAAATTTAAGTTCATCTGTTTAATAAATCTATTTATCCAGTGCAGGACTGCAGGGGCCTACCCTGACTGCACTGGACACAACATAAAAGCCAATCCTAGATGGGATGCTAGTTGACTGTAAGGCACACTCACTGAAAACAGGCAGAAGTGGTGGGAGAGAATGTCATAAAAACAAGACACCTTCTCAGTCACAGACCTTATTGGTCTCCTTTAGCTCCGCCTCTGCCTGGCTCACTGGTTCAGCTATAAATTGTCTTCACATCTCTCTCTCTCTGCTTGTACCTTGAAGAAACAGGACATACGTGAGTCAGGACTGGGTTATTTCTTCAGAAGAGACCTGAGAGAAAAACACAAGAGAAAAGAAAAACAAATAAAGAAACACAAGAAAACACTTCCACAAATCACCTTTTGGTACCAAAACTGGGACTATCTGGTCGTTGTGCATTCATTTTATCTAACACACTCTCCTGTTTGACCTGCAATGAACTGGTTTGCTCATCTTCACTGTATATTGTGAAACATTTTGGGCACTCTTGAGTTGTCCCCAAACATGGAATCAATGCCAATCAGGCTAAGGTATAACAACAACAACAATATTTAATTATACAGCACATTTTCATACAAATGATGTAATTCAAAGTGCTTTACAGGATGAAGAAAGAGAAAAAAGACAAAATATAAAAAATAAAATTAGGCAATACTAATTACCATAGAATGAAAGTAAGGTCCGATAGCCAGGGAGGACAGAAAAAACAAAAGAAAAAAACTCCAGACGGCTGGAGAAAAAAAAAAAAACTAAATCTGCAGGGGTTCCAAGGCCACGAGACCACCCAGCCCCCTCTAGGTATTCTGCCTAACATAAATGATCTCAATCAGTCCTCATGGTTTTTGGACTTCACATGGAAGAACTTGATGATGATGACGGTCATGTGGACTTCTGGCCTTCAATACATCAATGTAGGGACAGCACGGTGCTTTGATCAGGTGGTGGTGGCTCAGAAAACCAGAAAAAGAACACCAGAGAAAGTAGGGGTTAGTACGGATTTCTGAGCCACCATGAATAATAATGATAATTAAATGAATATACAGAATATCAGGATTAAACTAAAATAAAGCTATGAGAAAGCCCTATTAAAATAATGAGTTTTTACCAGGTTTTTAAAATGCTACAATGTATTAGTCTGGCCAATTTCTATCGGTAAGCTATTCCAGATTTTAGGTGCATAGCAGCAGAAGGCCGCCTCACCACTTCTTTTGAGTTTAGCTCTTGGAATTCTAAGCAGACCCTCATTTGAAGATCTAAGGTTACAATTTGGAGTGTAAAGTGAAAGACATTCTGAAATATAGGATGGAGCGAGATTATTTAAGGCTTTGTAAACCATAAGCACTATTTTAATGTCAATTCTAAATGGCACAGGTAACCAGTGCAGTGACATCAGAACTGGGGTGATGTGCTCGGGTTTTCTTTTTCTAGTTAAGATTCTAGCAGCTGCACTCGTTGCAATCGATTGATGTCTCTGAGAGGAGTGCGTTACAGTAATCTAGCCGACTAAACATAAAAGCGTGAACTAATTTCTCAGCATTTTGCAAAGTTATAAGAGGTTTAACTTTTGCTATATTTCTTAAGTGAAAAAATGTTGTCCTAGTAATCTGATTAATATCCAATTTAAAATTCAAGTCAGAGTCAATAATTATCCCTAAATTCTTTACCTATGTCTTGACATTTAATCCGAATGAATGGATAGATAGATAGATAGATAGATAGATAGATAGATAGATAGATAGATAGATAGATAGATAGATAGATAGATAGATAGATAGATAGATAGATAGATAGATAGATAGATAGATAGATAGATAGATAGATAGATAGATAGATATTTGTCCTCACTTGTACATTTTACATCGGTACCAGCACAGAGACCGCCTGGAGGTAAATAGCAATGTATGATAAATTGAGGGCATGTGTGTTGTTTTGTGTGGATAAAAGGGTGAAGTGCTTCAATACCTGGAAAACGGCCATCTGTCCTTTTTGATTAATGCATACATGGCATAAAAATGGGGAGCTTCTGCTTTCAATTTACGCAGACGAGAATAACAGAGACAGCCCGAGTAACTGCCTGATGCTTTTCACTGCTAGGCCAGTAGAAGGCAGATTGCTACTGACAAGCCTAATTGAACCTTAGTAGTAACTTTCATGACTCCTTTGGCCTACACTGATGTTTGCACATTCTCATTGTGCCCACGTGAGTGTTTACGTTTAGCACTCTACTTTCAGACCCACATCCCACAGATGAGTAGATTAATGTAAATGGTTAATGTGCCGTGAGGTGGGTTGGTATCAAATCCAAGGCTGGTTCCTGCTTTGTAACCAAGGCTGCTGGGATAGGTTCTGTCTGCTCATAACCTGGAAGTGCATTCGACAAGATGGTAATGAATGGATGGATTAGGAATCCTGCGTCCAACAGAGAGCATTACCTCCTCAAATGGACCAGTGTTAGTGCTGCGGAGAGGTAGTTTCTGTTAAAGTACCACCTGAATGCCAAAATGGTGACAAATTATGGTGCTCCAGCATACCTGGGAGTCTGGCAGTTGTGGGCTTCTCTAATGCCAGGGTGAGGTAACCCTTTTTAACTTTAACAGCATATTGTCTTGGTACAATAAACCAATTAATATTGAACATTTCCACTTTTGCTAGAAACGTCTGTAAAGAAAGAACAACAACCAGAAGTCATTTATCACAAAATTATAAAGCATAATAATAAAAACAGGACACAAGAATGTACAATAAAAAGAAAAAACGACCAATGAAACATAATTATAAATTTATATTGTTTGAAAGAATATGTCTCATAAGCAGGTCATGCATACGAGTTAAAAGCTTATTAAATACACAGACCACAATGACTTACCACTGCTGCCTCCAAAATGTAACTTGAATACAAAATATTCATTTTGAAATTGCTCCTGCTTCCCCAGATTAAATAAAAACTTTGTCAACCTTACTTGATAATATAACTTTAAATTTTCAAACTCACAAGTTTAAATTTGTTAAAAAAAAGAAAAGAAAAGAAAAATAACCAGTCTAGAGGTTTTATTCCAGTTATGCTCTCAGAATACTATGAATATCAGAACAAATGCTTTTAATAGCAGGCGTGTGGGGGGATTTGAAATATGAAATCATGATGGCAGACTGAGCTTCTCAAAACAGCCGAGGAAAAAGAGATGGGTTTGCATGATAAGACAGCAACGGCAGCAAGCTGATGAAGTACAATGTTCAGTTACTATTTACAGAAAACAGAAAGAGGTTAATCAGCTACAAAACTCCACACTGAAAAGCAGTTGAGGACTAACAGAAGTGAATTTTTCCTTGAATAACTGAATACCGAAGAGAACAAAACCAATGCTAACTTCTAAGGTGGTTTGAGTGGCATCTGGGTCTCTTAAAATCAAGCCGATATTTACAATCCTGCATCCTTCAAAAGCAAAGCCTGCTCTTTTAATATACTCCTGTCTGTTTTCTTACCCACTCTATTGCTCTATCGGAGAAAATACAGCATCAAATTCTAAGTAGCCATCTTTAGACTGTTTTTTTTGGACTGAGCCCCTGTCAGAGGTAGGAACAGCAAAACTGGACATTGGAGACTCTAATATAAGGGTCCCTGGCTCAACAAAATATCTCTTATAGTTATGATAGCTCCAGAAGAGCAAGGAGAAAAGGAACAAGGGTTTACACTGATGCATAATTCAGGATCTATATTACTAAACCACAGTTAATTTATGCATGGCGGACACACCGAGGCGCATGCGCACTGCGGCCTTTGCGCCCGCCTCAGAGTCAAACGCAGCGGCTTCCCAAAACGCGGCGGCTTCCCAGAGTTAGTAGGTGGCACCAAAATAACACAACGTACTGCGCCGTGGCACCCGCCCCAGAGTCAAAAGCAGCGGCTTCCCAAAACGCGGCGGCTTCCCAGAGTCAGTAGGTGGCGCCCAAACAACACAACCTGTGAGCGCCCCCGCCCCAGAGTCAAACGCAGCACACTACATTTGCTCTAATCCACTGTGCCAGTAATATAGATCACATAACGGTCACAGACTCTAACCCAGCGGCTTCCCAGACTCAGTGGCTGGCACACGAACACCACAACCTGTAAACTAAACTTGCTGTGCTCCACTCTGCCAGCAGTCAGTGTCAGCAAAGGCAACGGAATCATGTATCCACAAAACGAAACCGCCTTAGTACAAATATGCTTATTTAATTACATGACATTTCCCCAGACTCACCCACCCTCCATCATATGTCATCCATCCAAATATCGGACGGAACAGAAACTGATTGCCATTCTTGGATTTACGATTCTCTAGAGAATCATGGGCTTACTTGTTATTTAAAGATTAGGGTATGAGAATGCTATAACAGACAAGGAACCAAGAGCTTTTCAACTTTGCATGAAAAAATATTCAGGGCATATAAAATGAAAAAGCCCAGGATGACGGCATTGGGATTTTAAGTTGAATTCAGTAAAAGGCAGAGCTGAAAGGGGCAGAGGACCATAATATTAGATACAGTAGTAAATCTCAAAGTGGAGGAGGCATAGAGAGGATAAACCAGCCTCAGACTGGGCACAAGACATAACTCCCAAGTATGGCACGGACATCAGCTGCAATCAGTTAAATATCACAGTGGAATGCTTACTTAGAGGTGACCTTTTTCCCAAAAGAACTTTGCAATTAGGGCCAGTTTACAATTGTCAGTTTTTCTAAAATTGACATATGTGAGATGTAGCCAGAAAAAAAAAGTCACCCAGACACTAAGAGAATATGCCAACTCCAAGCAGATGGCGCCTGTAGTGTGAAATTTGAATTCCGAGCTCTTTACATGTAAAGTCAAATTAATTTTTTGGCTGACGTCTAATGTCATTGTACTTTTGCCCAGAGTAAGGCTAATCCATTACTACAGGGCAGCAGTTCTTTTTCTCCTCACTCACTTACAGGGGACAGTGACAATGGGCTGCCACATTGCCTACTGAGAGACTGACCAAAGCAGAAAAGAACAGCAGCAGGGAACCTCTGGAGACATTTTACATGCAATGGCTTGTGCCTCACATGGGATACTATATACAATGAAGTAAAGCTCTTAAGATTGAAATTGTATATATATTTGGATAATCTACCCACCACCAAGAAAACAAGCTTAACCTCAGCTGCTAAAGCCCAGTCCATGAGGTGTCACAATTACCTACTCAGTTTAGCCCAGAGACCACAAAAAAAGAAATTCTGATTGGACCTCACCTTTGCAAAAAAAAAAAAAGCAAAATGACTGCAAAACATGAAATAAAATGATGTCTTCATTTTGGCCCAAGAAGTTAAAATGTTCTGTCTAAATTCTCCTCTGATGAACATTTGAAGATTGAATAACAAGTTAGCCTGTTTTACATACCACAAAAATATTTAGCATCACAAACGAATAAAAAAAAAAAATTTTGTTCTAATATCAATATATGATCATTTCAGAGCAGCACAAATTAAAAGAGATCAGTTCAGACCTACAAGGGCAACATGATGACAAGAAGATGGGCCAAGGTGAAGCTTGGTGAAGCTATTTACAGAAAACAGAAAGAGGTTAATCAGCTACAAAACTCCACGTTGAAAATCAGCTGAGGGCTAACAGAACTGAATTTTTCCTTGAATTACTGAATACTGAATTAGAGAAGGCCAGAAGGAGTTGCATTGCGTCTTTGTAGACCTGGAGAAAGCATATGACAGGGTACCTCGAGAGGAGCTGTGGTTTTGTATGAGGAAGTCAGGAGTGGCAGAGAAGTACATAAGAGTTGTACAGGATATGTACGAGGAAAGTGTGACCGTGGTGAGGTCTGCGGTAGGAGTGACGGATGCATTCAAGTTGGAGGTGGGATTACATCAGGAATCGGCTCTGAGCCCTTTCTTATTTGCAATGGTGATGGACAAGTTGACAGGTGAGATTAGACAGGAGTCCCCATGGACTATGAGGTTTGCTGATGATATTGTGATCTGTAGCAATAGTAGGGAGCAGGTTGAGGAGACCCTGGAGAGGTGGAAATATGCTCTAAAGAGGAGAGGAATGAATGTCAGTAGGAACAAGACAGAATACATGTGTGTAAATGAGAGGGAGGTCAGTGGAATGGTGAGGATGCAGGGAGTAGAGTTGGCGAAGGTGGATGAGTTTAAATACTTGGGATCAACAGTACAGAGTAATGGGGATTGTGGAAGAGAGGTGAAAAAGAGAGTGCAGGCAGGGTGGAGTGGGTGGAGAAGAGTGTCAGGAGTAATTTGTGACAGACGGGTATCAGCAAGAGTGAAAGAGAAGGTCTAGAGGACGGTAGTGAGACCAGCTATGTTATATGGGTTGGAGATGGTGGCACTGACCAGAAAGCAGGAGACAGAGCTGGAGCTGACAGAGTTAAAGTTGCTAAGATTTGCATTGGGTGTGATGAGGATGGACAGGATTAGAAATGAGGACATTAGAGGGTGAGCTCAAGTTGGATGATTGGGAGACAAAGTCAGAGAGGTGAGATTGCGTTAGTTTGGACATATGCAGAGGAGAGATGCTGGGTATATTGGGAGAAGGATGCTAAGGATAGAGCTTCCAGGGAAGAGGAAAAGAGGAAGGCCTAAGCAAAGGTTTATGGGTGTAGTGAGAGAGGACATGCAGGTGATGGGTGTAACAGAACAAGATGCAGAGGACAGAAAGATATGGCAGAAGATGATCTGCTGTGGCAACCCCTAACGGGAGCAGCTGAAAGAAGAAGTAGAAGAAGACTGAATACTAAAGAGAACAAAACCAATGCTAACTCTAAGGTGGTTTGAGTGGCATCTGGGCCTCTTAAGATCAAGCAGATGCTTACCTGCATCCTTTGAAAGCAAAGCCTGCTCTTTTAATATTCTCCTGTCTGTTTTCTTACCCATTCTATTGCTCTATTGGAGAAAAAACTGCATCAAATTCTAAGTAGCCATCTTTAGACTGCTTTTTTGGACTGACCCCCTGTCAGAGGTAGGAACAGCAAAACTGGACATTGGAGACTGGAATATAAGGAGCCCCGGCTCATCAAAAATATCCCTTAGAGTTGTGATAGCTCCAGAAGAGCAAGAAGAAAAAGAAATAGGGTTTACACTGTTGCATAATTCAGGATTATTTAAAGATCAGGGTATGAGAATTCTATAACAGACAATGAACCAAAAGCTTTTCAACAGGAAGCAAATATTCAAATGACGTTTGGGAATCAGAAGCAGCGAAAGATTCCATGTAAACAGCATTTGCATAAGGGACACTCAAATTGTGCCCAGCCACAGTGGTCCCTCACACCCTCCTGGATGTCTCATGCAGTGAAGAAGGCATTTCAGCTATGATTATTGTTTTATTGTAATGATTGGCCCTGTGATAGACTACCACCATGCCAGGGACTGTTTCATTCTCAGTTCTTCCTGGATTTGCTCTGGCTCTCCCAGTACTTGGAATTAGATTAAGTGGGTTTGAGAAAAACGGAATGAATGTTCTAATTTGTTAGAAGGATCGTCCTCCCTTTACGTTTAGTGTGTTTTATTGAAGACTGAGAATGGGACAGAGGTTTGGAACTGAAATATGCCTTTTTCTTCAGGTTTGCCACTGCTCATAACACACAACTTAATTGTTTTATCACTTTAGAATCATCCTGCACTGTCATTCAGTACAGTGGACATGTCTGTGAAGATGTTATTGTTAAATATGAAGAACGATATCAAAACAAAACCATTCTTCAGGAAGTGCAGCCTTCTCCTACTCCCAACATTATATTATAAAGGTGAAGTAACAAGGCATGCCAGGGTCTAGCATGGCACTTAAGAGGTGCAGTCATGCAAAAGTACCAGAAGTGCCAGGAGTTTATTGGAGGTTACAAATCTTCTGCTCTAGAGATAGAAGAGGAAGAATTGTAAGTGCCTGTGTCACACCCAAATCCTTCCCCAATGCACCCCTGAAATTGGTCACACAATACTCATGTGGTTGACACTGTCATACTAAGATTTATCCTCTGATGTTCAAAGCTTTAAGTGACTGTAGTAGGAGTCATCTAAAAGAGGAACTGCTTGCAAAAGTGACTTCAGAAACACAACTTTGTCAGACCCACTGAATACAGCTGAGGGAGTCAGCTGTACAATGTGCAAGGCACGAAACAACCCCGGAGTGACTGGCTCATGCATGCATTTTTTGGCCAATTTAGAACTGGATGTCTTTGAGGTGTGAGAAGAATACTCATGCAGATAATAGGGAGAACATGCAGGCTGTACACTGATAACAAAGGCGTGTGGGATTTGGACCTTGGCTCTATAAGATGACAGTGTTAACCACTGTGCTACATGGCTTCTGAAACTTGCAGTGAAAATCTACAGTACTAACAGGTCACATAAACCTTTGTTCTCTTTGTCAGCACCACAATCAAACTCCACTGTTTATCACTGTTAACCTTTCTGCTTTCTTATCAGCATTGTGAGGGGGGTGTCTGGCTGGCAAATGTTACTGGGGCAAGGACCACCAGGTTAAGAATGAGCAGTTAAAAGTCCCACACACAGTTTCCATGCCAGAGAGAAAGTGACATTGGCAGCAAGGCACATCCAGCAGATGGACATATGAGAGTATAGCGGCTGCTGTAGTGTGGTCTGGAAGGCAGCACATGAAAGAGAGCCACTATGGATGCATGAGAGAGTGACGTTATAGAGGGCAAATAAAAAGACCTACATGGTAACAAGGACAATTTGTGGACACTTGGTCGGTAGATGGGGCCATGTAGTCCATTTAAGGGTGAGTCCAGGAAGGACTGTTTAGTGGGCAGTATCATCTGTTGGAGGATGCACATCCCAAGTGGGAATATATGGATCTCTCCAAGGCAATAAATGCAGCACAGAATAAGGGGTGTAGTGACCCCAGAGGTAGTCAGAAGGGGTACAGACTAGTCTCCCTGGAGCAAAAGTAGGACTTCTCCAGGCCCAGTGGCAGACCGTGCATTTCACACCTAGGCCTTCAGTAGTGCTCCGTCTGAATCAACCCGCCCATCAAAAACTAATTTATGGTTATAAAAACCATCTTAATATGCAGAAATACAGTATAAAGAGCCGTTGCATCGCAGATAGATAACTCCTGTAGCCACAATAAATGCCGTTATTGAACAGACAAACCAGGGGTGAACAAGTTCCTTTTTACTGCAGCTACAGCCTGCGACACACATAAAAAACATCAATAATAACTCATAAACTTGCAATATTATTTAGGAAAATCGCAACATTTTACTCACCAAAAATTCGGATTATTTGTAAACAAAATCCATCTTCTTCTCTTTCCTCAAAAACAGTTGAATTACTCTATCGTACAGATTATCCATGCGCTTCAGTTCCATCATGAAGTCCCTTTCTATCGCCATCGAAGCTAATGCTGAAACTCGAACCTGCCCTGTCGTATTTCTGGCATAAGTTTTAATTCGCTTTAGGGCTGAAAATGTCCGCTCGACAGAAGCAGTGGACACGGGAATGCTCACCACCAAACATACCAATGTGTACAGCTGCCCCATGATGCTCTCATTTAGATTTTTATATTACACCATACTATCCAATCAACGGGTCTGAATACGGTGACGTTGCCGTATGCCTGCTAGAGGGCCCTAGTGACACCAACTCAAAATCTGATTGGTTGAAGCAACAGTTTAATCGACATTTATTTTGTGTTAGAGGGCCTGCAGAACGGATTGTGAAGGCCTCCTGGCAGACTTCTTTGACCCTGCCTGGCAACAAATGATGGCTGAAATGTGATTGGTTAAATGCTTTAATACGAAAATACATGTCTGGAAGCAGCACAACCATCGGAAAAGCTATGAAAGGAAGAGGACAGACTATTTGGAATTATTTAATAAGTATTCATGGACAAAATATAATTAACATCAGTTTGTGATTCAGATATTTTTTTAGGCTAGCAGAGAAGGCCTTGCAGGCCCTGATGGCCCACCACTGTCCAGACCCCAGAAAAGATTGCAGACCTTAGCATGAAGTGCTTGTGGGAAATAGCAACCTTATAACCAAAGACTATGTTGGTATAGAGATGGGAGGAGAGTTGGAGTGAAGACTTAAGGAGGAAAAGTGACCAGAGCCAAGAAAGAGAGAGATCGATTGTGACAGAGGGGAGTGCTGTTGCAGTCAGAAAAATGACAAATCACACCTCCCAAGGGTTCAGGAATCATTTAGGTAAGCGACAGGGCTTGTTTATGTTTTTTTTCATTGTTATCCTGTTCTTCCTGTGATCATCCCTCCCTTGTGTTATGCTTGGTAAGGTTAGGAGCATCTGCTGATACAGTGCATTGCCGCACCCACCACATGATAAACCAACTCAGGAACGCAGATTAGGACCCAAGTGCAGCCATGCGGTGGGTGACACCTCAGCACCACACTAGTTCAGATGGAATAGAACCAGTGTGAGGTTTTTTTATGGTGGCTGGAGTGCCAATTTTGCCACCAACCCCCAGGTTTTTCCCTGCAGGTTGGAGGGCCTACATGCAGGACTGGATACAGATTAAAATCATACCCAGGATGGAATAATTGCAGGTTAACGGCCTTGCTTAAGAGCCCAACGAAGCAGATTCACTTTTGGCATTTACGGGATTCGATTCTTGGTAATAACATCGCTATTTGCTGACACATTTGGCTTCACTAGAGTTATTCTGGGTGTGAATGGCTGAGACCTAATCTCATCACAGTATTTACTAATAAGTGTGAGTGAGGGTGTGTGAGTCCTGCAAATGACTGGCATCCTGTCAATCCTGCATGGACGCTGGACAACCTTAGCTGGATTAAGAAAGTCTTACTGTGCCACATGTTCTGGGTGTGTACCAAATTAACAACATTTTGGACAAAAATCTTTGCATCCATCCATCCATCCATCCTCTTCTGCTTATCCGAGGTCGGGTCGTGGGGGCAGCAGCTTGAGCAGAGATGCCCAGACTTCCCTCTCTCCGGCCACTTCTTCTAGCTCTTCCAGGAGAATCCCAAGGCGTTCCCAGGCCAGCCGGGAGAAATAGTCCCTCCAGTGTGTCCTGGGTCTTCCCTGGGGCCTCCTCCCAGTTGGACGTGCCCGGAACACCTCACCAGGGAGGCGTCCAGGAGGCATTCTGATCAGATGCCCGAGCCACCTCATCTGACTCCTCTTGATGTGGAGGAGCAGTGGCTCTACTTTGAGCCCCTCCCGGATGCCTGAGCTTCTCACCCTATCTTTAAGGGAGAGCCCAGACACCCTGCGGAGGAAAGTCATTTCAGCCGCTTGTATTCGCGATCTCGTTCTTTCGGTCACTACCCATAGCTCATGACCATAGGTGAGGGTAGGAACATAGATCGACTGGTAAATTGAGAGCTTTGCCTTACAGCTCAGCTCCTTTTTCACCACGAAAGACTGATGCAGAGCCCACATCTTTTGATGCAAAAATCTTTGCATGCCTATCAGAAAGCCTTGGTGACACAATCTCTCCTAACCCATTAACAGCTGTGTTTGGTGGACTCCCAGTCAGTCTTAAAGTGGAGAAGGACAAATACACTGTAATTTCCTTTACTACACCACTAGCACATAGACTTACTGTATCTCGCTCAAATGGAAGAATCCCACCCCACCACTCTTAAGTCAGTGGATAACCAATGTTCTATACTACTTGAAATTGGAAAAACTATAATTCTCACTTAAGCAGGTCTGTTCAAAACTTTTTTGGCAGGATCTAAACATTAACATTTTAGAATAAGCTTCCATTTTGGGGGAAAGGATACCCTTCTTTTCTTGTTCCTTTTATAGAGTAGTTTCGGTTTGCTGGCTGCTCTGTCTTTCTCTTGGGTGGGGGTTGAATTTTGCTTTGATTTGTTAAATTTGACTTGACTGTATAGAATGTTATCTGTTTCTAATTAAAATCAATAAAAAAAAGTCTGAGAATGTTGTACTATTGTATGTTAATTGGCCTACTTGAGTGTCCTCCCGTGCAGCTCTCCTATTTCGACATCTCTCTCATGAGCCTACCCCTTCACTTTCAATCCTATTTTTAAGTGCCCACTCTCTTTTCCCAAAATAACTTTAGACAGCTCATAGGGGTTAAAGAACAACTGTGTTCACAGACTTTCCCTCATCTAACTCATCTAATAGTTGTGGTACCGCTTTCCTTAATCAAGTTCACTTGTGCTAAGGAACTGCTGTTTGATTTTCCCCCATTTTGACATTCACAGCAGGATGCACACAAGCACAGCCACACTCATGTCTGAACTAAAACTAGATGGATTAAAAGTGGGGGGAAATTATATCATGGTTCAGATGCTATACAAGAGCCACCAATGGGCATCATACCAAGTACTGAAGAACACGGCCACAGTCACTACTTTTTGTTCTTTTTAGGTACTAGAGGGCTTCGCCCCTGGCTTGCTTCGCTCACCAACCCCCCGGCCTGCGCTACGTGCCAGCCACTTTGCATCTCTGCTGCTCACTTATGTGGATTTCACTTTCACCAAACAAGATATGCCACTTCATTGGGAAGAAACACTACTTTTCCCTGATGGCAACATGAATTAGATGATTTACAAGTCTTCGACTTAAAGTTTAAATCTGAACAATATCTACATACTTCTGTCATATCACCTATGTCCATATATTCAATCTCTTTTTGCTGTTCCATTATTTCACAGAGTAATAATTTCCATTTGTTTGCGCTAATGCGATCTTTACTATCCTTTTTTTGAGACTTTCGAATTTTTGTACTTTATCTCTAACCTGCTCTGCATGTGTATCACGCAAATGTTTTTGAATTCTTTATGACATTCTACTTTGTCATCTACTCTTTGTCTTTTATCTCCGGCCCTGGGCAAAGTTAAATCTCTTGGCACAAAGTCTCGTCTTGCTGGACATGAAATTATCCCTCTGAAAAAGTCTTGTCTCGTTCCAGGGTTTTTTTTATATAATAGAGAGACATTTTCTGAAAATGCAAAGGCACCTATTGTCACTGTCATGTCTGTACATCTGTCTGTCTCTCTGTATACCAAAAACTTGACTCCCAGCGAAATCTGGCAGGCTTATCTTCTAAGAAATTTGTTGGAAAAAACATGAATAGAGAGTGCTATACAAATGTATAAAATTTCTGTAACTCACATTTAAAAAGCTTTGGTAATTTTTGAAAAGTGTCTGTGTTAAATATGAGAAATATGCTGTGCAACCTGAATTGCTGCTTCATTTACTCCTTCATATTTTAGCTTGTATATTTTCTTCTTTTACACACCTTGATCTCTCCTGAAGGCAAAATAAATCTCTACTACATTACTGAAACATCAGCAGAGTTGATGGGCTTAAACACAGATTTTTAACTCTCCATTGGGTACGTCTTTCAGAAATGTAATGGTTAAGAAATATGAATTACAATTAGTCATAGATCTTCCACAACTAGCCACTAACAACAGGACATCAATCAGTTTTTATGACCACTTGATTTATAATCTGATGTCTATGAAGCTTATTTGGGCTTCATTTATAACTATATGATATTGTATAATGTTATTAAAACATGCATCTTACGTACATAACTAATACATTTAATTACTGTACATTCTATTATTATTTTTTAATGACCCATAAGTACAAAATTATTTAATAAAAAAATGGATGGATTGAAACCAACTCCTTTACCCAGTGACTTGAAGTTACGTTCTCTAATCTCTGTACAGTCATTCTGCAAATTGACCCAGGGATAAGGGTTTGGAGCCCATCATGGCAATTCTGATTACACTGTACACTCAGTTGCTCTAATACTGGCCCAACTAACTTAACACAATGTCTTTAAGATTTAAGGGAATCTAGATACTCATTGTAAACCTACCCCTGAGATGCACCCAAAAAAAAAAAAAAAAAGAACACAATGCCCATAATGCATAAATGTTGTGGCATCATTGACTGGGTAGATAATTGAACCTATGCCCTGGAAGATTGGAGATGGTGGTGCTAACCTCTAAGTCATCAACATGTGTGAGCTCTCTTTACTATGTACCAAAATATAGCTGTCACATGTATAAGAGAAAAAAATAAACAAATTTAATTTCCCTTTCCTACCAAGGGCTACAGGGCTGATAGATAGATAGATAGATAGATAGATAGATAGATATGAAAGGCGCTATATTATAGATAGATAGTTTCACAAACGTGTGAGTAGGAGTCAACTAAAGGGGCTGAATGATGGCAATTCCACGTCCAACCAGGGGGTGATGGAGTGCAATAACTGTCCTTCTCGATCCCTTGCAGACCATTCTGGGAAAATTCCACAGGGTTCCGGCACCTTTGATGATGTCACTTTTATTTTTCCGGAACTTTTGATGACATCACTTTCCATTCCCACCTCTGATGATGTCACTTCCAGTCCCGCCTCAGATGATGTTACCTTCATTTCCGGCCCTGATGATTTCACTTCCTACACTGGCCTTTAGCCGCCATTTTGTCTATATACTACAGCTCTGTTTTGGACTCAGTTGTGTGAACATCTCGTTATCTTCAAAAAAACCTTTTTGCAGCCAAGGAAAATTATGTGGGTGGCTGCACCAAACCTTTATGATGTTATTCTTGTGAAGATAGATAGATAGATAGATAGATAGATAGATAGATAGATAGATAGATAGATAGATAGATAGATAGATAGATAGATAGAAAGAAATTTATTTGTACCCAGATGGGAATTTCACAAGTTTGAGAATGGATTAGGCATATGAGATCCTCACAGACACATAGAATAAATATATGGAAAAACTAAAATCTCAATTTTGTAAATTGCTGAAGCAAATCAGGGTCACAGGGCAGCAGTGCCTATTCTAGCAGTACTGGGCATAGGGCAGATACCAACGATGGAAAGGGCATCAGTTTATCTCAGGACTACTCACACAGATCCACTCACTCATATGAGACCAATTTGAAGATACTGATTCAATACACTGGCATGTGGTTGGTGTTGTAGTGGGAGAACCAGAGTACTCTGAGGAAAACCATGTAGACCTGGGGCAAACATGCAAACTCCTAACTCCAGTGACAGGAATGGGATGGAATTTGAACTCAACACTCTGGGCTTTAAGTTTCCATATGCTATAATCCAGTGTGATAATATGACAAAGACTCCAGCTCTGGAAGGAGAATAAAAAGAATGAAGGGATAAGAAGACATCTTCAGTGAAGTTTAGGGCTAGATAACAGGCCAGAAAATTTCACTTAGCTCCCAAAATGCCACTCATATTTTCACTGATCTGTCACTATCTCTGTGTACTGTTACAGGATGCCCCCCTGGCCCTGATAACATCCTTCAAATATCCAGGACCACTGATTCACTCATTCTCAAAAGTTCTAAAGTTATTTCAGGGCTTTAGGGAGCCAGAGCCTATTCTGACAGCACGGAGTACAAAGCAGAAGACAAACCCCATGCAGGGAACCTGTGTCTAAAATACATGTCTTTAGTGACCAGACAGCACTAAAACTTCAGAGTTTTAATTTTAATTTATGTACCTGTAGTTTACTGTACAAATGTAAAGAGAGCTGAATATATAAGAAAAAAATGTAGAAAAGAATTTGTCATATACTCTATGTCTCACTGGTTTGATACTTTGCTCATTTGGCCATCCAGACACTTGAAAGTCTCATTCCATTTTTTATTTTCACTCTTTTCTCTGACCCCTCAAATTTTCTGGATATACTGTAGCACCTATGAGCCACTAATCAGTCAATCTGTATTTTACATAGTGCCTAAAAAACTCTTAAAATCTTAAGCTTCAACCCAGTTTCTTCACGTGTAGTCAAGGATGTGGACATTGATTATGGCTTAAGTGTCTAATAGCAGTTGTCTAACACATCTTTCTCTTTTATCTTCATGGAAGAAGCCGTTATTCCTTATAGGTTATGGCATCTTTTAATTTTCACCCCAGGTCACTCACAAAACTATAATTACACAGTCCCTAATAAGTCTGATACTACTAGAGGTGAACCTCAATCCATATGTAAATTGTCACCCTATGGCCAGTTTCATTGTCTTTTGAATATTATTTGATAAATTTTACTATTGAATATTTTTCTGTTTGTACATTGTAGATTTTTATTTCTTAGCAAATACTGTCGTGTTAATTAATTTGTATTTGGTGTATTTATTAGTTCTTGATACTATTTGCCTATATACTATTGTGAATTTCCCATTGGGATTAATAAAGTATCTATCTATCTATCTATTTGCCTTGTGCACTATAGGCTGAATCCGGTTGGGGACAGGTGTCTCTAATGCTGCAGCTGAGGGACTACCCTCAGTTATATTTAAAGATCTCCATTGAGACATTAGCTAGCTTCTGCTTATGTTTGTTCAGTTTACCTTTCTTAGATTTTTTTTTATTGGTCAATACTGTTTTTGAAAGTGCTTATTTTTGATTATTTGGATTATATACTTTCAGCCTGTTTAAGGTTATGCCTCTGTTAAACGAAAAAATTGTATTTGCCATTTTCTTTTCTTTTTTTAATTCACTTCTTGTTTAAGGTTTTGAAACCCTTTTTTGAGTAAATCTTTAAATATAAAGAGGCCCTATTTTGCTTTTGGACCTTTAACAGTTTCCCAGTTCCTGTTTTTAAGAAACATAAACTTGGTTTATTTCAGTCTGTTCAGACCATAAGGTTTTGGAGACCAGGCTTACTTTAGATTGTTTAAGGCCTACCATATTTCTTCTAGGCCTCTTTGAAGCCTTAGAAGCCTAAATTTTGGAGGCACGGCCTCATCTGAGTTTAGAGAGACCTGCAAATCATAACATACAGTAAATTAGCAGTAAATGTTGATAACAATGGCTTGAATTTCCCACCTTTGTCTTTCTTCTGAGGTTTCGCTTTGCCGATGTGCTGGCCTCGCTTGTGTATCCTCGGAGGCGGAGCCCTTACCACAACTCCACCTCTCACTTCCGGGCTGGACAGACGCACACACTTCCACACACAGACATTTATACATAAGATGGTGACTGAATTTGGAAGCTGAAAAGGCTTGAAAAAAATCAACAGTTTCCACTATTAATTTATATAGTACTAGCTGATTACCCAGTGGCTTCGCTCACTGAGTGCAAGGGAAAAAAATAAAATGTAGTCTATAAGTTATTAAACAGTAAAACATTAACATTTTAAGAAGTAAAGATACATTGAGCACTACTGGGGTGGTTTGGGGTAAACTACATTTTAAAGGCGGTATAACACAACAGGTAAGTAGTACTAACAGCAGCTAAAATGTATTTGGATCATCTCTCGGTAGTAGATCCCTTTTGAAAGGCACTACACTACGGCTGTGGTATAGAAATTACATTTTCTATGTGAACGTCCAAATTTCTGCCTGTGATAATGTGCCTTACTGGCATTACCAGCAATTAAAGAAAATTAGTTTTGTGCCCTCTGCAGTGTTAAGAGAGAAAGGCTTTGGTTTGGGATAAAAGGAAAAAAGGTATAAAGAAAGGAAATTTGCTTTTTTCTTTTATATAGTGTAGAGAGACGTCTTCGCTAACGATATGAGTGCCTTTTGGGGAGCGTCGCGGCGGGTCTCGTGTAGACTGAAGAGACGGCCCTGCCATTAACTGGCCGGGATGGCACTGTCGGTCCTCCACTCCTGTGCGTGCCTCCTGCAACCTCATAACCCTATACGTGCAAAAGAAAGTGCAAAGCGCCTTAATATTAGTCTGCTGCGGTCTTGTGATGCCGTGTTTGCAGTTGTCTGGGCTATAGCTCAGGGGAAGGAGGAAAAAAAATGAAAGTGCTTACTTTCACTTAAGGCAGAAGCGCAGTCACCGTCTCAAAGGCCGGCACTGCTACGCATGCGCAAGCGCTGGCTGATCGACTTTTATAGTATTTTTATAGGGCAGGAGACGCCACTTTTTGCAGACACGTTCACGTCATCGCGTGCCTACGGAGTCATCAGGAATTACAACGCCTGACAACCTTGCACTATGTGCCTGTGATTCAAGAGAAAAATAATTCTGATAAATGTGAACGCTGCCCTTCCGTGCTTAACGGGCACAAGGTCCAAACAATTCCCAAGTCCAACACTTTACATGAAGAAGTCTGTATATCTTCTTAGATGTAAACTCTCCATCTTCTTAAAATAATTGATTACAAAAGCAACCTTGAATGTTGCGGGGTTTTAGTGACCCGAACTCACCTTAAGTGACAGTAAGTAGTCATGCAGGGCAATTTACAAACAGAGTCCTGCTTCAATGGCGCCGATTACACTTATTCAGAAAGATTTCCACTCTCCCAGGAGCCGACTGGGCACTTGAAGTGTCACAAACAGTGCGAGAAGAGAGGACACTGCCCAAAACTGTGAAGCCCTCGACCCCCCGGAGCAACCCGACATTTCGTGCCTCCCAGCATCCACTTTGTTCTCAACGTAATTTCCATATCGCGTGGTCATACGTCATTTCCGTTTCAAACGCGAAAAGAATTTTATACATATAGATAACATACTACACTACCCATAAGCTCCCTCTACAGCCCACAATTCCCTGCTTCAAGACAAAGACTATAAGACTCTCTCAGTATTGAGTGAGACAGATCTTTAGGAAAGAACTTAACTGAACATGAGAAAAAAAAAATCACATATGGCATCAATACAACAGAATCTTTGTCATAAACAATAAAAAAGAAAGGAATTGTCAGGGACAGGATGAGGTTTGTTTACCCAAAAAAGGTGAGACCAAAAGAAATCATCAGACGCCCAAAACGCTATGCCAAAAATGGAATGCCACAAAATAGCAAGAAGTTTTAAACCAAAACCAACAGAGCATTTGCCCCTAACCAAGCTGAAGCACACATGAGAAAGTTCTTTTAAATATGTTTCCAAAAAGCTTGAATGCTGAATATTATGTACCACCATTTTAAATAGGTAGGTTGTAACATAAATATATCAGGTGACCTCCATATCTCATGAATGGCAACAAGTTGCATTGCTATACATAACATGAAAAGCATGACATTGATGCCAATCTTCACTCAAAACACATACAAAATAGTGCCAAGATGATGCCACAAAATAATCAGATTTTTTTTTGCAAACATTTAAAAAAACTAAACCATTAACTTAAGAATTTATCAAAAATAATGCAAATGGACCCAAAAACTTGGTTAAGGGGTTAAAGTAGCAAGCTAGATTAAAGTAACAACCAAAATGACAGTACAAGACATCACATAAATAATAAGAAATATTAACAACAAAAATAAATATTAGGGTGACATGTTGGCACAGTGGGAGCGCTGCTGCCTCGCAGTAAGTAAGTCTCCCTGTGTGGAACCTGCATGTTCTCTTCGAGTCTGTGTGGGTTTCCTCTCACAGTCCAAAGACATGCAGATTAGATGCTTTGGCAATGTTAAACTGACCCTACTGTGTGTGTGTGTGTGTGTGTGTGTGTGTGTGCGTGTGTGTGTGTGTGCATACAAGTGTTCACCCTGTGATGGACTGGTGCCCTGTCCAAAGATTGTTCCTGCCTAGCTCCCTATGCCTACTGGGATAGACTCCAGCTACCTGTGACCCTACTTAGGATTAAGCGGACTTACAAAATGGTATGGTATAACAATAATTTTAAAATGTTATTAAAAAAAGGATAACAGATGATGTGTTCCTAATAATGATGACATCATTGTTATACCAGTAGAATTAAAAACAGACAACAAAACAACAATGAACGATCAATAATGAATCCTCTGCAATGAAAACTTGGCTGGTATCCCAGACCTTAAGGCAGTGTCTGAATGACTGACTACATTTTAATAATCAAGAGATGCAAACTTTCATAAAGTGAGCCAGAACTGGTGTTTGAATCTGCAAAACCTTAAATTTAAATTCACTACTTTAGCCATAAGGCCAAACATCCTCCTTTCCTCTAGTTTCCCAAATGTATACTGCTAATTATGTCAGTGTTATCCCCACTCAGGTTATGTTATCTTTCAAAAACTGGGAGCAAAATAAGGACAACATCAGGTAAGCTACCGTATACTCAAATATAAGCCGAGTTTTTCAGCACCCAAAATGTGCTGAAAAATGTCACCCTCAGCTTATATTCGAGTCAGGTCCCGCTGCCCCTGCCAACCCGACAGAAAGCTGGAGTGTACAGAGAGAGAGAGAGAGAGAGAGAGAGAGAGAGAGAGAGAGAGAGAGAGAGAGAGAGAGAGAGAGAGAGAGAGAGAGAGAGAGAGAGAGAGAGACACACGCGAGAGAGACACACACACGTGAGAAAGAGCCATACACACACACGTGCGAGGGAGAGCGAGCAAGAGAGATACCATATTGTTTTTGTTGACCCTCTTCTCCACTTACAGAGCTAGTTTACTGTTTTTCTTTGAAATAAATACTCAAAAACATTTAACCTACTGATGCCTCAATTAATGTACGGTAATTTTATTGGTATTTGTTTTGATTATTGAAACTTACCAGTAGCTGCTGCATTTCCCACCCTAGGCTTATACTCGAGTCAATAAGTTTTTCCAGTTTTTGTAGGTAAAATTAGGTACCTCGGCTTATATTCGGGTTGGCTTATACTCGAGTATATACGGCACTTCACGTTTTCTATGAAATAAAATAAAGTTATGTCTTTTTTATAAATCTGCTTCTTATCATTGCACTAGAGAGTGACAACTTGCTGCATATTGCTTGGACATGCCAGTAAGAATTTCACGATAAGTGTGACAATACCACTACTGCTGTTAGATACTACCACTAGTGGTGCTTTCTGGTGGCCATCATTGTTGATACACTTTCATCCAAATAATCATTTGAAAAGTACTTGCCATTTTTAGTATATTTGAGAATGTCTATTGCTTTTTTGCGGCATCGGGAGGTGTAGATTTGTTCCAGAGTGGGGAGGGTACAACTAATTGTTCTCTCCACTGTCCTGACGACCCTGTGGAGCGCTTTCTTTTCTGAGGAAGTGCAGCTGCCGTACCACACACACAGTCTGTATGTGAGCGCACTCTCAATGGAACAGTGATAAAAAGCAAGGAGCAGATTTTTTGGGAGATGGTTCTTTCTGAGAATTCTTAGAATATACAGTCTCTGCTGCGCCTTCTTCAGCAGCTCCTTGGTGTTGGCACTCCAGGTCAGGTCATCCTCCATCTCAATACCCAGAAACCTGAACACCGGGACCCTCTCCACACAGGCCCCGCCAATGATGAGTGGCTGGATGTCAGTTTTGTTTTTGCTAAAGTCAATAACAAGCTCCTTTGTTTTTTTGCTGTTGAGGAGCAGGTTATTGACTGTGCACCACTCTGACAGTCGCTCCACCTCGTCCCTGTATGCCAGCTCACCCTCCTTGCCCGAGATGAGTCCGACCACCGTCGTGTCATCCGCGAACTTTATAATCTTGTTGCTATGGTGAGTGGAGACACAGTCATATGTGTAGAGGGTGTAGAGGAGCAGGCTGAGCACACAACCCTGTGGCGTCCCAGTGTTGAGGCTGAGAGCAGTGGATGTGTGGAGACCCAGCCTGACCCTCTGGGAGCGACCAGACAGGAAGTCCAGTATCCAACTTCAGGTGAGTGATGGAAGTCCCAGATCTGCCAGTTTGGACACCAGTCATTGTGGGAGGATGGTGTTAAACGCTGAGCTGAAGTCTACAAAGAGCAGTCTGCCGTAACTCCCCTGCTGCTCCAGGTGGGTCAGGGCAGCATGAAGGGCTGTGGCCACAGCATCCTCCGTGGATCTCTTTGCTTTGTAAGCAGATTGAAATGGGTCCAGGTCTGCTGGCAGGCAGGCGATGATATGACTCCACACCAGTTTCTCAAAGCACTTCATGATGACAGATGTGAGTGCCACTGGGCGGAAATCATTCAGACTATTCGTGATGGATTTTTTCGGCAGTGGAACAATGATTGAGGACTTGAGGCAGGATGGGACAGTGGCCTGGGACAGGGACTGGTTGAAAATCCTAGTGAAGATTCCGGCCAGTTGATCTGCACAGTCTTTCAGCACCCGTCCAGCCACACCGTCGGGTCCTGCAGCCTTCCTCGGGTTCACCTTCCTCATCACCCGCCTCACCTCACACTCTACCACTGTGAGTATATTGCTGTTGTGAACAGGCGGCTGTGATGGAGCTGCTGTTGGTGTCGCCTCAAAGCGGGCAAAGAAGATGTTCAGCTCCACTGCCAGAGAAGCATCTCCCTCAGCGGCCAAGAAGTTGCTGGATTTGTAGCCGGTGATGTGCTGGACACCCTGCCACACCTGCCTGGTGTTGTTTGTTGCTCCTCAGATGGTCTTCTATCCTCCTTCTGTATGCTGCCTTGGCCTCTCGGATGCCTCTCTTCAGGTTCGCTCTGGCTACACTGTAAAGAGCCCCATCCACAGACCTGAAAGCAGTATTCCTAGCTTTCAGCAGACTCTGGACATCCCTCGTCATCCAGGACTTCCTGTTAGGATAAATCCTTATGTTATTGGCTTATATATTTACTCATGCGAAATCTAGGAATTGCATCAGCAATGATGCTGACATTTGGCCCTGTGCAGAAGTGTAGGTAATACACATAAGTACAATCTGCAATGGACTGGTAGGATTGGCAGGATCTGTCTCACATTACAATAAACACAGCTTGGACCCTGTCAGGCTGAAATAGACAAGTAGGCACAAATGATGGATGAATATAATATTGTTCAGGTGGATTAGTGTCCCATCAAGGCTTGATTCCTGCCTTGTAGTTTTTTTGGTATCCATTTAGGATTTGGAACTCTGAAAGCTATGTGATGCAGTGAGTAGCTTTCAAAATGGAAGGATGAAGTATAACAAGATGGCCAGAGGCCAGGCATATTGCATCCAGTTCCTCTAGCTCATTGCATGTCAGAAAGAGCCACGGTGTCTGGCATCTCAGGCATGTTTAGGCTCTAATGTGTGGCTAATTTGTTTAATTAAGTGAAGTGTGCGATTTAGGATTTTGCTCCTTTTGCAGACTTAGTTGTTCTTGTTGTTAAAGCTCAGCTAGAGCTATGAAGTAATGCGACACCCGCTACATAATTCATGCAAGGCTTCAGCTGGCAGCATGGGTCTGCCTGTGGCTACGACACTGAAAAACACTTCTCGATGCGACATAAGGCTATCCTTGATTTATGTGCGTGTGTCTAATTTCAGTGAGACACAAGATTAGAGTATGGCATAATCAGGATTCTGACGAACTGGTAATCCTTCAGAGTTTAACATGGCAGACATTGACCTAAAATGAAACCAATTCTATACCATTCTTAAATGGTCCAATCATCTAAGAGAATGACATTCATTATGAAACATTAACCTAAACTGCACCTCTATGGGTTATCTGAGGCATCTAGAGAAAAACGTGGCACTTCGATACAGGTCCGGGACATCCTGAGGTGAGGATCAATACCAGGACTCTGGTGCCTAGCAGCCACCACCCCATGCAGGGACCCTCAGATCAGTATTAATAACCACACTATAATGACTTCACAATTCAGAAGGCAGAGCCATATGCCTAATAAGAAACAACCATCTGTGCAGTACGATCCTGAAATATGAAGGAAAAGAAAATATTGTTTAAGGTTTTGTCTGAGCTGCACACGTAGGGCCTGATAAGAACTTCCTCCGTTGATCCAACATCAGCCATTGGCAAGATTCTTTTTAGTGTACTTGGCAGCTTTAATAGCAGCCATCCTGCTGGTTAATCAAAAGCCAACATGTTTTTGACTTTTGGCAAAAACTAAGTGGGCAAGTTCAAACTGAATGTTTACAGCTTACTTGTATTTTGTTGGCTAATTTATTTGAGAAACTATCCAACCATTTTTAAAAGCCATTTAGGACAAATCACAGTTGTGGAGAGGAAAGGCCTATTGCTACAGCTCTGGGTAAAACCTAGGAATCAAGCCAGGTTAAGTGAAATTAGAACTATATAATATAAACGACATTTAAAAAACACCTTCTTGATTTGATAAAGGAGACTTTTTGAAAAAACAAAATGCTGTTCGGGGAGAGGAGGAGTTAGGATTATTATCAGGATTATCAGGAACTGGGCCTAAAGTATGTGATGTGCCACTCTCTTTACCCTTTGTGGATATTCCTGGAATGGCATATTGATGAAAGCTATGCAGATAAAGAGCCAAATGCAGACTTTGAAACCTCGCCAAGAGAGTGCCTGACATTTATCTAAGTAGTATGAAGGACAAGAGGAAAACACAGCGAGAATTACTCCAGACACCTAAGGGGAGTTTAATAGGGAAGTATTTCTGAAAGAAACAAAACCAGGAATGAAGAGTTAGATCTACACAGCAGGAGAAACAACTAAGGATGCAAGGCTATGTTCTGTAACTCCTGGCTTACCCAATGCAAGATTCAGTCCAAGTTGGTGAGAAACACTCATTCAAGACAGAGGAATAAAATAATTTAATAACACAAAAGAGGACTGTCAACCTGATGATCTCACCAGCATACTACTTTGTGGATTTGGACACACTGTACTTCATTTGTTTGACCCACCCAGAGATAAGTGAGACCAAGACTGAGCTGAGGTCAGAAACTCTTTCCTAGGGTTAGTGGTGAGCATTTTCTTGCCCTACCTTTGCTTGGCAGCCACACCACAAGTGGAATATAATGCCATACAATCACAGGGACACTGCAGCTGAATTGGATCAACATTATCATTCACAGAATTGGACTCCCTTTGCAATTTATTAATTCCTATGCCAGGATTATGAGACACAAGGCTGGAACTAAGCCTGGACTGGGTGTGAATCCAATGTACTGCAGACTCACCCCACAGGTATACCAGTGTTTGACTTTGAGATGGGACAGGAAACTGAAGGAAACTTAGATGGACACAAAATTTCAATGCGTACTGGAAAGGAGATTGCAATTTCAAGTAAAAATAATATAAATAAGCCACCCATTTTCTAAAAATGGGTAAGATGGCAGTTCACAGGACACACACACACACCACACTCAGTTACACTGGGTAAATTTTACTGGTGCCTATCAACCTGGCAGCATGTAACATGCGTCTACGTAAACTGGACACCCCATAGAGAACTGTACCAGGGTCCAAGCTATGATGTTTCAACGCTGTCACTGTTGTACCAAACTTTAAAGATAACCAGGCAGTTTAGTGTACTGCCTACAATATAAGGATTTCACTTACAAGTTTGCCAGTTTGAAACCAAACTCGGAATCACTTTCTACCCCTAACCTACAGTATCTGTGCTCTGACTGTAAAAAGCATATGTAAACAGTTAATGAAAAGTGATCTTGTCAGTTGTCTTCAGCTAAATAATAATAACAACAGAATATTATCAATCCCACTTAATCCAGTATTGGAGGGCAGGGTGCAAGTGCCTATGCCAGCAGCACAGCGTTTAAGGCAGGGAGCAACCATGCACATGATCATCACAGGACCCAAATAGAGTATCCAACTAACCTAACCATCATGTCTTTGTAGATGAGGGAGGAAAACCTATGCCAGCAAGGGGAGAATATGCAAACTCATCATGGATGCATTAAAAATCATAAATTTGCAAGTTAAATGTCAGCATTAATGATAGAATTAAACAAAGGCAGACATATGATATACATTAGCAGTCTAAGCAGCGGCTATGCAGTTTGATGAAACATAATTTATTAACTTGCATAAGAAGAAAATTACAAAAAAAACATGGTTTTCAGCATTTGATTTTCACCAGTTTCAGATGTTTTAACATGCAGCTGGGTGAATGGAAATTATTAGTGAAATAATTAGATTTCTCCATCCCCTTCATGACAGGCAGTCACTATGTCTGATGAAGTGACATGTCCTGTTGATATAATATAGTACAGTAAATCAAACTCCTTTACAAAATATTTTGACAGATACCTTTATAAGATTATTCTTCATGGCTAGGTAGATGTTGCCTAATATAATAGTAATGGGGCAAATGCTCAAAGTAAAATTGCGTAATAAGCTCTTTACAAGTGCTTCATCACTACCATTGCTGACTTTCTTTATTTTTAATAATAAATATTCTTATGCATTTGCTCAAATTTGTGTGTTACTCAAATTTGTGTGATAGTTTTCACAATTTGAACACAAAACCTTGTACCATCAGGTCTCCCATAGTTTTAAAGGACTGTGTTCCAATCCCAGTTCAGCCATTGTCTACGTTCAGTTTCCACATTCTCCTAGTTTCTCTGTGGGCTTTTCAAGAGAAAACCCTTCACTGTATTATTAAATGTAAGAAGATATTAAGGTTGCCGCTTCTTTGGCTTCAGCAATTAAGAAATCATACAGAATGCAGTAAAATTACATGTGCTTTTTCACTCATTAAACCTGATTGCCTAAAGATATTCATTAAATATTAGCATGAAATAGATAGATAGATAGATAGATAGATAGATAGATAGATAGATGGTTTTTCTTTTAACTAATTAATTTATAAGCTGTCTGAATAATGTATTTTAAAATAGGATCTCCTGTCTGAATGCAGTTTTGGCATGCAGTCAGAGCTACTGTACAGAACTGGCTCTGCACATATGATACAGTAATCTTAGAAAGTACTAAAGAGAAATAGTGATCATAAGTTTACAGTGCCATAAATAAAATATAACTTGGCAGCTTTTACTATTGCACAAGAATGTCTGTCCTAGGTGGCAAACCCCAGCACAAGTGTATTTTTTTAGCAGCAATAAATAACTCATACATGGCATTTATACAAAAAAAATGTAGAAGTCTATTCTTGATGAATTGTCAATATAAGATGATCCTGTCATCTGACATTCTGCTGACTCCTTTCTGGAGTAAGGACGAAATTCTTTACGCTAGAGCTATGTATTATGTTTCCTCAAGATTCTGGAAAGGGGATTCTTTCTTCAATATGTAAAGAACCCAGAATTAACTCATGTCACTTTATTTTCTGTTTTATTATGAAAGTTTATAGATGTTCTTTAACTTTCCTTGAGGTGTTTTTATATTTCTTAGATGATATTTATTTTTCTGGATACTTGTGTCGGTGAGTCCATTGTATGATTTAATTATTTCAGCAATATTCTTTCTGCTTACAGTAAAGTCATGGTCATCACTCTGGATGTGTACAATGCATCAGTGAATCATCGCCTGTTTCACTTGCAGAGGTCACCAGCTAACATCCTTTAAATTGAGACAAACAACAAAAAAAATCTGAATTGTTGAGTCTGTATGCTATATTTTCTTATCTTATAATGAGGACAGGTGATAATATTGTTGTTTAAATTATTAAAGGCACACTCCTGTCCTTTTTACATTGTTATATTGGGTCTTCTTTTACAAACTAAATTGAGTGTTTTGCATTGGTACTTTTGTGAAATTATGTACACTTTTTACTCTTCCTTGCTTCTTCATTTTTCTTGTACTAGTTCACCCTTTCACTTGCTGCCCACACAATCAACTACTGTAGCTGCTTGTGCCAGTATTTCCAGGTTTGAATAAGTAGAACTAATGACAGTATTGCAATATACAGTACATACGGTAAGTGAAACATGTGAGGCTTTAATGCACTTAGTTGTTCACCTGCCTTCCAATAACTTTCAGTGACCTGAAACATTACCAGTGAAGCCATTCATTAACAGCCTGCTTTACTTATTGCTCTGGAAAATGTCCAGAAATCATTACCTTCCTTCACTGTTACACCCATACCATCATTTGTGCAGCAACCTCCTGCAAAACAGTTTCCTACTCAAGTGCCTCATGTGCCCACATAATAGGAAACTTTAATCAGAAGACTTTTAGCAAATTCGTTTAGAAGCAATCATAGACTTCTGTTTTTTTTTAATTTTCAAAGTAACATTTAAATCAGGGAGCAGGACAGAGTGGTCAGAACTGCTGCCTCATGGCTCTAAGAACTTGGATGTGATATCCTGCCTAAGTATTCTCCTCATGTCTGAATCAAATGCATTGTGGTTGCCCACAGCTACTATACTCCCTTGGACTGTGCATCCACTTAAACTGTCGTCTCTTTTGCTCACCCTTAACATCTGCTCAGCAAGGGGAGACATACCCTGGAAAGCGCTGTCATCCTTCAATCTAGCTTGAGTTCCTTTGGCATTTGGCATGGAACCTCTCAAGTCCTGATGCCTTACTCAGCTGGTCACTCCTGCTCCTTGGGCACTCAATAGGTGCGACCCCACCCCAAGAGTACCATCCACTTTCTCCATTTGGGGCCACTTCCCTCCACTTCATAGCAGCACCATCTCTGCCACAATCCCGACTGTCTTCTTATCTTTCTTCCCTTCTTTCCCTTTAACCTTCAGACTCTTTCCATGTTTCTTTTTTCTTCCTTGTTTTCTCTCATTGTTTCTACTCAGGCTCCTTTTATACTCGAGCATGCATAGGCACCTTAATTACGATTCCCAGAATGCTAATGAGGAAACCGACTAAGTTGCATGCAATTGCACGTGCATGCCTATCTTGCCAATCTCTTCATCAACACCACAGGGTCACTCTGCAACGCTACCACATACACCTACAACCCATCCCGAGCAGGAGGACATGGTTTTTAATAAAAGTACACACATTGCCACAAACGCTTTATCATACTTCATCACATGCATGTTAAGTAAGATGATCACACTAAACTGGCCTATTATGATAGTGTGAAAATGTGCATGAATATGCACTGTGGTGGAATGGCATCCTGCCCTGAGATGGTTAGTAATTTGCACCAATGCTGCTAGGATAGACTCTAGCTCCCAATGACCCTTAAGGGAAAAAAGCAGATTAGGAAATTGATGGATGGATAAAAGGCTTACATAAGTACATCTATTGCTACATCTTTTTTAATGGTATTACAGACAGCCACTCTGTAGACACCCTTTCTAAAAACCCTTTTGTTTACATAAGCGCTTCATGAGCATTTTTATTGCAACTGGCATTTTAATAATGCACCAGTCTTCACTTACATTTCCTGTGCGCCAGACCAAATAACTGAAAACACTGCATAGGATTTCATTGGTACAAATATTATGCCAGTAATAATAACCTCTCTGGATTTTTCCAGTTATTTCTTAAGCTATTAGTTGCTCTTGCTCTTGCATTTTACTTTTTATTTTGCCTTTCTACAAACACCATCCATCCATCCATCCATCCATCTTAAAACCCAAATAAACCAATTATTAGGTTTTAAAGGCAGTAGAAGCTTACCCTTGCAGCATCTTAAAACTGGATGGAGTGTTAGGTTTTGTACAAAGTGACATTTATAATTTTTAGTCTGTTAGTTATGCTTTCTAGGAGTCTGAATTGCCCTTTAAGATTGGCTTCTGTATTTATTTTCTTCTGTATAATTACTACCTGGGCGGCACAGTGGCGCAGTGGTAGCGCTGCTGCCTCGCAGTTAGGAGACCCGGGTTCGCTTCCCGGGTCCTCCCTGCGTGGAGTTTGCATGTTCTCCCCGTGTCTGCATGGGTTTCCTCCCACAGTCCAAAGACATGCAGGGTAGGTGGATTGGTGATTCTAAATTGGCCCTAGGGTGTGCTTGGTGTGTGGATGTGTTTGTGTGTGTCCTGCGGTGGGTTGGCTCCCTGCCCGGGATTGGATCCTGCCTTGCGCCCTGTGTTGGCTGGGATTGGCTCCAGCAGACCCCCGTGACCCTGTGTTCGGATTCAGCTGGTTGGAAAATGGATGGATGGATAATTACTACCTTCAGATCAATAAGCAAAACTAATAAATAATAATTAAATTCTTAATTGTTTCCAAACATCCTTCAATTTTCTGATTTCCAATGTAGCTTTTATTACCTCATCTCCTCTTCTAAAACCACTTTCCCAGTGTAGGTTGTAGTGGAAGCAGGGTAAGCAGGTCAGCCCAACATTTTCTGTCCCTAGCTACAGATTTCAGCTCTTCCTTGGGAATTCCCAGGCATTTTAGGCTTTTATTACTTGATTAGAAAACAAACAAGGTATAGGAGAGAAGACATCTGTTGGTCACTGGGGGTAATATTAATTTAAAAAGTCAGAAGAATCCAAATTACAAGTTATTATCAAAGGTGTTGCTAGATTATTGTTACACAAATACTATTAGACTAGAAATGTTTAGTTTATGCAGATACTTGGTGTCCCTGAGCATGTAAGGGTTTTTTTCCAGGTACATCCTGAAAATGTCTATATTAGGCTGATTGGCTACTCTAAACTCATCTGTTTTGAGTAGGATACCCAACAACCCTGAAATCAGTATTAGGCAGATTCTTTAAAAGGGTAGATAAATACTCAGGTACTGTTGTCATCATCCTTGGTTTTGGAAAGAACCTCTTGCTCTGGAAATGAAAATTCACATTCATTTAAAAGAACCCTCAAAATTACATTTTAGAAAAACAGACTGAAGAGTCTACATTGGTTGAGAAATAAGAAAAATTCAAGGCCAGATGTACAAGATTTTGTACTGTAGATACCACAAAAGGATTGCAGTTTGTAGCTATATCATATCATTTGCTACTCTCCGATTCTAGTCCTTGGAATTTCACCGTTTCCACTACACTGATGTCATATCTTAAAAGCACATGTGGATGCTGTATTTAATCTAAATAAGCTTACTAAAAAGAAAGCTGGATACTTTCTATGAACATGTTACAAATCTCTGTCATAAGTTGTCTGTTTGAGAAGGAGAAGTAAGCAGGTGACTCTTAAATATTTTGAAGATGATACAAGAGATTTGTTTTTCCTATTGTTACTGCAAAGCAAATGTCAATATTTCAACATTAACAAGACTAAAACATTTAGACCATCATGTGTAGTCCTGAAAGAGAACCTGTAAGTATATATCATAGCAAAAACACCAACTTAATGGAGTTAGTGAGTATTAATGTACTCCTCCCTAGATTCCATGAATTCCTAATTAAATCTTTTTTTTTTTACTTCTGAAACCATCAGGCAACCAATATTCAGTAGCACGGTGACCAGCAAGTACATACAAAACAGCCATTGTTGCGGAAAACAAAATAAAATATTTTCAGCCTCACTGAGAACAATTCATCATCATCAACATGCAGAAGATAAACAGCTATAAAAAGAAAATAAGGAAAACATAAGAACTTCTGGTGTCTCAGAATGTTAAGTGCAGTGTAAGTGCAGACCAGTGGGGCAGGTCTGGGGGGAGCAATCGTACTTGGGCACGGTAATGAACAAACATGCCTAGTGTGAGCACATCCCAAATGACAAGTGTTATCCCAAGTTGCTCAGAGAGGTGGAGTTTGGGCTGAAGTAACATCTCTGACTATTTACCTGGTTGTCCTATTTTACCCCAATGGCAGAAACTGAAATTGAATCAAAACTTATGCAACCATCCCAGTCACCACCATGCACCCTTAGATAAGATTACTTACCAATCTCTTGTACTTGGAACAGGTTTAGAATTCTATCCTTTTTTACTGATATCTGGAATGAAACCATTAGCAAGAAATTGAATGAAAATGTCAACATCAATGGTATCATTCTCTTTCATCTGGGCTTATCATCATCTGCACCCTAGATCATCTGAAGTCCTTAGGTATAATACAATTGTGATACCCAAAACAGAACCACAGACCCATTAACAGCATACATAATTTTTATTTGTTATAGGTTTGCATGGTTATGTATGTATGTCACCCCATTTTCTTTTTTCAAACAGATAGAGTTGTTGAAGAAAGAAACTGAAAGGATCTTCATAAGCCAACAAAAACAAAGGAATACTATAGTAGATACTGACATCAAATGAATACCATAGTGTACGTATAGACTAGGTAAAGCAGAAAATGCAGCATGATGTTCTGTCTCTCTTCATCATACAACAAATTTTCTAAACCTTTTGCACAAGGACTTTCATAAGTGAACATGGGGCCTAAAGGTTACTTGTTAGCTGGAACGGTGATCCTGTTAACTTAAAATTAAATTAAACTGAAGTACCAAAATTAAGACTACCAGTCACGGGCACAACTAACTGCTTTCCAAAGGGTGCTTTGTAAATTAAAATCCAGATACGCTTGCATTTTATTTGTTTTTTTTCCATCATTTTTGACAGGTTTTGCTTTTGGTAACCAAATAGTTGACAGAGGACCATAAAAATGTTTCAATTAAAAGAGCTTTGTTAGGTACTCAATATTGATCTTTGTATTTCTTAGTACACTAAGTCTATAAATCTGGTACCCAAATTGTGGATACAGCAGAATCAGTACTGCAAGAAAGGTAATGTTGAAGACATGAGGATCCAATCTAATAAAACTTCCTCTGTATATGCAAAAATCCCACAAGCTTCAAACAGGAACTGACCAAGACCTTTCCCACTTTGCTATGTCCTCAGGTCTAAAACATCAAAACATTTGAAGCAACACAATTTCTCTACAGCAAAACTATGGAAATGATGCGCTACAAATAAAGAAAAAAAATCACTTTCCTGATGTCAGAAATGGGCTGGGTTCCTATTTTAACCACTTCTTTTGACAGCTATTTGCCAATAGCTCCTCCTATCTGCATCTGCTGCTATGCAACACTAATTACATAGCAGTCATAAGGTGGGAGGGGCAAATAAAACAAAAAGGAGCAGCTTGGATAGTGGCTGTTTTAGCCATGTTTACCTCGTGCTTTTGTGACAGCAATCATTTTGTGTTCCCCCAATATTCTTGATTTTTTTTTTGGCATGCTTAGCTTGGACTTTGGATAATGATTTAGTTTTGCAGTCTTACTCATTTTTTGACCTTCACTGTATAGCTGCTGCCAATTTTTGGATTTGCTTTTGTTGATGCTTGTGGATACCTTATGCTTAAATATGTTACCTTACTGTGTACAAACTTCTGCCAATTCTCTTGATTATGGACTTTTTTAATAGACAACTATGTTTTACTAATTTTTCATGACTCTGCAAATTGGCATGTGCTGAACTAATGGCATGCTCCATCTCTCGAGTGTGATAGTGCACCACCTTGCGCACTACTCTCACATTGCTGCATCTTCATCCAAGAGCAGTTTACCATCTGTGAATGCATGTTTTCAACAAACTAAGCCAAACCAGATCATTACCAACAAAACAAATCAAAGCAAACCCAACAATACTCCAATGCTCACAATATGCAAGGCACTTTCAGTGTCATCAATATAATTTATGATTTCAGCACTCAAGAATCAAATGTTCAGAAACCGCAGGTGTACGCAATATGCCCCCAAACCATCAGAGGTGGTCGTTCGCTTAGGGAGGCCGTCAAACTGTAACATAAGAAACAGGAATGAGTAAACTATAGGTTTTTATAGAGCCAGTGGTGCACGATACTAGAGTGAACAGCTCCCCTCTGGCTCCTTTTTGTCAAGTACACCTCAAAGGCATGTGAATGCATCCTGATGAATTCTACTACGTAAGAGATAAAGTTGGAAGCTGACAGTGAAACACTGACTTTGGAAGGAGGCATCATGTATGGAGCCTCATTCCTATCCTAGTAACAAGATGAGGAATCACTAATCAAAAACAGGAGGATATCCGAGCTCTAAACCAGGAACATGGTGAAAACTATCACACACATAAAGAGCAATAAACAGCAGGGCTGAAAAAAACACTAAACCTTCACGCCTTCAAATTTCAAGACAAACCTTGAATGACTTTTGTGATGCTCTGATTTCTAACAATGTTCACCAAAAAGGATTTATTTACATAAGTCTACTAAATGATGTATTTTCACTTGCAGAGGAGGTTCTCAAAGAACACTAATATGGCCTCCACACATCAACAGGTACAACCATAAATGATTTTTACAGTTTATCAACTCAAAGAAAAGTATTAGGACCACCTATGGTATTCTTTGCCTAGGCCATAACTGTAGCCACTGTGATACACTTACTTTTTATTCTACAAAAATTTCCATCTTTTACTTATAATTAAATGCAAATGGTAGTGGCAGTTCTTCAGTAATAGGGACATAATTGAACCTTTGGTGGATGTAATATCAATCAAACAAGGTTGCATCACTATTCTATCTTTGTTTTAAACTTTATTTTCCCCCCCAATCTTCTAAGATGCCACAGTCCAAATGATAAAGATAACTTTAAGGCAGGAGTTTGTCTTACTTATTACATGAAGAGCAAGCCTTTCGGTCTTAGTTTATTTTCATTTCAAAATCCAAACCACCTTAACAAATATAATATAGCTTCAGTTTGTAATAATACCAGCAAAAGCACTCTGTAAATATAAGAAGTTCAGAGACAATCATTAAAGTCTTTACAGAGCCATATCAAAACATGGGTAATGACAGCTGCCAGTCACAATAACTGTTCAAGGTGGATTATGCCAGTGGACTTATATGAATTCAAATGTCAGTGAAATTAAAGCGAGCAATATAAAAAAAGTGAAACTAACCGCCAACACTTCCGTAAATGGAAAACTGTGGCTCTGTGGAACACCTGGATCCATGCTTTAACACTGTGGATGAGAACAGATATCAAATACAACAATAATGGTGAAATGCTGTCTTTTGGCAGGGTGAGGTGATGGCACATGGGAAAGACCAAGGCCGAAGAGTAAAGATGAAGAAATGTCAATCCAGGCAAATAAAACAGAACACTTTTTAACACCTCTGAAATGAACATGCTATCTCTAGCTCCAGTAAACTTCACAAATCTGGAAACCACTTTAATTTCATCTTGAGCTCTGGTGAGTTCCATATGAAATAACTGCACGGGGACTGCTGTTTTCTGCTTAAAGCTGAAATAATGGCAGTAGAAAAACTTTGAAACTTATCAGTTTCCATTAACTGCCCTTGGCAGGCAGAGAGGTTACCAGGGTCAGCGCTAGTATAACAAAGTTCAAGTTCAAGTTGGGGAGCATGCACTGGTACAGTGTGTTGCACCCACCACACGACGAAACAGCTTGGCAACCCCCCAGGCAGACACACGGTCCAGTCCCACCCTCCAGAAATGACCACCTATCTGCCACACCCAGGTGTTATGTGGGCGTCCCCTTGGCCTGGTCTAGCCACTCAGGCCCCCAGCAATGAGGATCCTGAGAGCTGGATTACCCTCGGGGAATTGCGCCATATGTCTGTAGTTCCGTAACTGATGCTCCCTCATAATGCAGGTAATGTGCCTCATTTAGGAGTCCATGAGCAACAGCTCATTTGACACAAAGACAAACCAGCGGTACTCAAGGATTTTCCGGAGAGACAAAGTACCAAAGGAGTCCAGTCTTTGTCTTAGGTTACTAGATAGTGTCCATGTCTCACAACCATATACAGTAGCAAGACAGGAAGCACCAGGACTCTATAAAGACTTGGAGATTTGTTTATAGGTTGATATGGTCATTCACAATGAAAATCATACTTGCATGAGCTAATCAACAAGCAACATGTCACCCCTCTCTGGTGCCATGATTAGGAAATATAACTTACCTCATAATGTCTGTCCTGTTTACCTGACAAATCTCTGAATGCATTGATGCATGAGATTGCAGTCCTTGACGCTGTGGAAATTAATCTGCTACACAAATCTATCTTTCAAGAATGCCAACTATCAACTGCACACACACCTCCAGTACTATACAATATAGTGAGATCAATAATAGTTATTATAACTTAAGTGAGCAATAAAGGAACTATAGACATTAAGAATTTATAGCCTTAAAATTTACAATATAATTAATATGAAAAGGACATGATGAGTCAAAAGTGACTTCACAAACTGACAGGTCAGGTGTCTTTAGTTCAGTTTGCCTAAAAGTAGTCACTCATCATCCATTTTTACTTGCCTAAAGAAGGCAAATGCAGTGCCGTTCTTGGCAAAAACTGGCTATATGAATTTTCGTCACTAGAAGAAAGTCAACATTTTTTTATTTACTTCATTCTTCCGTCGGCCAAACTTGGCGTCATCTCAAAGCAGAGACATTTCGAAGTTGAAGCCGAACGCGAGAATCCGACGTGTATTCTCCGGAAGTGATACAGCAAATCAGAGAGTAATAATTTATAATTTTCAAAACGAGTCGTCATTTAAATTCCTCGACTGACTCAACACTTCGGCTCGGGTAGCAAACGTGATCGGTATATTTTAAAGCACCATTATTTTATAACCCGTAGTCGTATTTCCCTGGGGTACTTTTACAAGAACGTGCAAGCTCAAGACTGTCATGTTAGTATTAAAGAGCCTCCGGCAGCCATTCGCAGGCAACGTGTGGTCAATATATGTAACCAATCAAATGTGGATTATTGACATATTAATCAGGTGATTTCGTGGTATAATATTATTCGATTTACCCTATTCCTATAAATCACGCCTGTTTGATATGAAAATAAACGATCCTCTTGTTCAGGTTTACGTAAGTACCTTACAAAACTAGTCGACGTGAACTTTTGTACTCTAGTGTACACTAACATTGACAGTTTAAATAGCGAATCGTGGTGGCGGACGCAATTTTACACGCCCATTCAAAGTTGTGATTGGTCTATATTTGCATTTTCTAGGCCGGCTGATGTCTTGCCCCGCCTCCTCTCTGCTTTTTTCCTGCTCTTGAAATGGGTAGGGCTTATTCTGGGGTAGTTTGAAAGAGTAGTTGGGCGGGCTTTTCTTAGACTGGAGTCGGGGAAACTGCCTAGTGAGTGTTGGTGGCGCACTTCTTCAATTTTGTTTGGCTGCAAAACCCAAACGGTAAAGCTAACTTGCGTGCATTCGCGCAAGACATAAAGGCACTTTTTAAAAATACGTATGATTGTAGTTACGTTTTAAGGTGTTTGATATATCTTTTCTAAAACAATGGATGCGTATGATAATGTAAGTTCGACAACAGACCCTGAGGAACTAGGGAAAGTTCATGAAGGTGAAAGCGACGAAGACGACCAGCAAGACGACGTGGAATTTGGGTCTGACGATGAGATTTTAGACTTAGTTGGCAAACCCAGCGACTCCGTGACTGCGGCTCCGGATTCTACCAAGTCGGAGATTAAGCCGTTGATTCCAGCAGAGCCATTAGAAGAGCCTCGGCACCAAGAAAAAAAGGAAGAGATGCTGAAGCCTGTCGCCGGGGAGGTGGCTACTCCGCCCGCGCCCTTGGCTCCATCATCCAGCTGTTTAGGTAAGCAGGCGCAGCAGCAGACTGATGTCCAGACGTAGAAACATCATCTCCTCTTCCTTCTTCTTAACCATCTTATTAAAAATGTGTATATGGATAAAATGGCAACATTCATTACTGGTATATTTTATCACATGAGAAAATGTTTGTAAGTGAGAATAAAAAACAATTGATAATCATATTAAGGATGCTGCATGTGGTTGTGATTTGCCGCAACTTCTTTTGTTAACCTGTTAGAGTTGGTCCGTCTCGCCACATTTTTATAGCCCAAGTCTGCAGCGTGGTGTTGTGTTTTGAAACCGATGCCTATCCAGCGATCATAATAAACGGCTCGATTTTCTTCTGTAGATTGTTATCGTTGCGTTGGCCCAGTGTTGGATGGCTATTGGAAGGGTTGTCAAAAGTCTCACCCACTCGACATAATTGGGGTGCCGTACACAAGTGTGAAGCACAACAATGAGCTCAGGCAGTGAGTTGGCACTTGCTAGCTGTGCTGAACAGGTTGGGGTGCAAAGTTTTCATTGCTTTCTTGTTTCGGTGTTTTAACTTGGTACTGAACAAAGAGCAGCAATATTTGCTTTGGAATGGTCATTTTTGCATGTACGTAAGTAATGTTTATCTGAAAGCTGTGATGAGTTTGGATTTCATCATACAGACAGTTCCCGAGAAGCTTGTTTGTTGTCCCGTTTGGGACAACGTCTTTATATAAAAATGAGTCGTCAGTCGGAGAGAATCGACTCGCGGCCTGCTTTTAGTACTCGCCCGCAGATTTCGGGGTGTGGTTCAGTCCTTTATGTCCTGCTGGGGTGGGGGAGGGTTAAACGAGTTTTGGCTTCATCAGCCTCGCCCTCACTAGAGACGAGCATTAAGACAATGGTGCTCGAGTTTGATGACAAGAACGAATACATCGAGTGCAGTAAAAAGTCGGGAGCATGAAACGTATTGCGTCGTCCCCCCAAACAAAGAGCATGTGCATTGTCGTTTAGGCCTGTTGTTAAATTTATTCCTTGGCGAAAATCAGTTCCGCATGCGGTGGAGACTCCACACACCGGCCTAGACGGGTCAGCTGAAGCTATGGGGTTATTACCTGCAGCTGTTATTTTAGTATTGCTTGATGAATTCCCCTACCACGTTTGCTGCCTTTACTTAAATCAATAGAGGAGGGATGTGAATTCAGTCATAGGTGCCCACACCTGCTGTAGGTTTTTCATAAATTCGTTTTTTTTTTAATTGGCCGATTTTGTCAAGTCTCGTAAGTTCACAGTACGTGATAACCGGTTATTAATGACTAGCACGCGAGAGTCAGTCACACTGTGAGAAGTGCTAGTGAGAACATGAAAATACTTTTTGAGTGCGTATTTTCTTTTAAAAATCCAACGTTTTAAAACAACTACCCCTTCAGTTAAAAAAAAAAGTTATCTCACTTCACTGGGCAAATTTTATATACTGTATGTATGTATATATAATATATATCTATCTATATATCTGTTTACATATAAGCAATCTGGTTGAAATAACCAGCAGATCTCAACCAGTGGGCATGATATCTGGTTTACTCTACGTTTATAAATGTACATTTACTTTTAAGTGAGGCTTACCATTGGACATGAAAATTAACTAATATGCCCAAATGTGTACATTTTCAGAGTGGGGTGGCATTTTAACTACTTTATGATAATCTCTCAGCTACAAAATCCTCTGTATACAAGAACATGGTATTTATTTATTTAAAAAAAAAAAAAAAAAAAAATCCGTCAACATTTACACCCATGGAATATCCTGCCTTGAAACAGTGTGACAGCTGAGAGGTTTAACTTGTCCTAACACCTTGTTCTGTACGTCTTAAGAAACATTATCTTAGGTTTGTAGCTCTTGATCTTTGGAACATTCAGACACTTTCTTTATTAAATGTAAAATTTTAATGACAGTTGAAAAACTTTCCTCAGATTAGCTCCCTGTAATGGACTCTACCTTGCTTTTTTGTCCCAGAGTTTTATATTAGTTTTTATTTCCAAATGCATTGCTGTCATTTCTTGATGTCCAGCCTTTTTCCACACTATTCATTGTATTTATCAATAATGCCATTATATCTATCATTTTACATTATGAATGTAGTCATTAGATTGTAATTGTTTTGTGAAAGCACTTTGTGAGTCTGTGTACTTTTAATGACATTACGAGCCATGAAGTTTGGCCAAATTTGCCTTAGATTACCATCGCAAAGAGAAAGGGGAAATGGAAAAACATTGCACACATTTACACTGCCCAAAGAAAGAACCTTTGAGAGAATTTAGAAGTTCATGGTAGCAGTGTAGAAAGACATGCTATAAACATTGTCTAGAGAGACAAGTTAAAAAATGAAAAGGAGTAAACACCTTTAAACACATGCAGTTAGCAAAAGATGTGTATGTAGAAAAGTAATAAATGTTCTGTACTGCACAAGATTAAAATGACTTGCAGAACTATTAATAGTGGTATAAAATAAGCATTTTATAGACCTGGTAATCTAAGAGATTTGAATATAACATGCATTGACTGGTAGGCTGGAGGCATGGAGAATAACTTGTAAAGGCTGGCATGGACTGTACGGGCATAGTCATGAGAAGACCGCAAACCCAATCAAATGCACTGGAGGCAAAAGTAATACAAAAGAGGGTTTAGCAAAAGTAAAGATTAATGATGAGTTACAGTCTACAGTTTAAAGTTTTAAGCCCCCTGGGCATAAACAAGTAGTCAGAAGAAGTCCTAACTGCCACGTGTAATGGTTGGTCTACCACTGCACATTTATTGTGCTTCCTGCTTGTGTTTCAAAATACCACAACTTGGGCCTCATGTATAAATGGTGTGTATGCACAAAAATGTTGCATACGCCCATTACCACGCTCATTTTGAGATGTATAAAAACTAAACTTTGCATAAAGCCACACACATTTTCATAGCAGCCTCACTCCTTGCGTACGCACGGTTCTGCTCGGTCTTGCAAATGGCCGGCACCCAATGTCAAACCAGTGCTATTGTTTCTGTGTCGTTTCCTTCTTTTTTAGATTTGCATCCTTGACGTGAGTTTTATCAAATATACCAAAATTAATTGCATATTGTTTACAAATTTAAGGCAATTGATTGTAATCGTTCTGTAACAATATAATGGTGCACAGAATAGCCAAACTATTCAAACTACCAGAACTGCTTTAGTGTTGTTAGATGACATCGCAAATGGAAGAATTAGAAAGGAGAATGTGAGGTGAAGAAGACTTGGCTTCCAAGTCAGTTTTGGTTTCCAAGAGCTATCCTCTTAGAACACTAGTAACAATTAAATGTATTTTGTCAAAAAAATATCAAGTATGTATACTACATTTTACAGATAAATTATTAACTTCATTTAAAATAATGTTTACTGTTAATTGAACATGTGGGGACACAGTGGTGCAGTTGTAGTGATGAGCTGGCACCCTGCCAAGGGATTGCTCCTGCCTTGCTCTCTATGCTTGCTGGGACTGCTGTAACAATGGATGGATGGGTGGAATGATTTAACGTGTATAATGAAGATTTTTGAACATTCCTTAAAAGTCTTGAAGAATCTGCATTCTAAGCCTACAGCAGGTTTTGCATTTATTATAGACGCTTATTGTATGGCTATCGGTTACATGGAGAAAGAAACGTAAGGATAGAAGTTGAGGGTTGGAACGTTTGACAGACGGTACTGCTGCAATAAATTATTCCATCTATTGTCGCATGGGAGGCAGGAACAATCTCTGGACGGGGAGCTAACCCATCGTTACCACTGTGTTATAGAGCCCCCACATGTTTAATACATGCATTAATGCATTTCATCATGAAAATTATACATCAAGTATGTCTTGGCATTCTAAAATGTTCGGAGAGCCATAATATCATGAATGTAAATATATACTGTGTGGTGATCACTGCCTGAGTGCTCCTGTTGGCATAATAGTAAGCCGTTTAACCCTTTAACCGCCAACTCCCTAAATATTCCCCACGCCAGGCGAAATCTGAACAATTTTCGTTTTTTTTACATTTTTTACATTTATTCAAGCAGTATTGACCACTAAATGTTGTGCAAGTTCTAGAAATGGGCAAACACATAATAAAACACAAAATGTACCTTTTCTCAGGCTTCCACAACAATAAACTTTCATCAACTGTAACTAACGGTCCTGGCATGTAGGGCAACTGAAATGCTTCAAATAAATGGTCAATCAAAGGACGTAGCTTGAACAAGCGGTCGTGGTTTGGATCTTTCTTATCTGGCTCATTTCTGTTGTCATTCAAATGAAAGAATTTCAGCAGCAAAGAGAATCGGTTACGTGTCATGATAGCTGCAAAAATAGGTGTTGCATACATAGGATCTGTAGACCAGTACATCTCAATATCTGGTTTTCTGATTATTCCCATCAACATCAAAATCTCAATGAATTTTTTCATTTCGTTTTCATCAGTGTCTACGCAAGCACGAACACGGGAATGTGGAGGTAAATTGGGATTTTTCTCAATAAACTGTGCTGCATACAGATTTGTCTGATGAGCAAAATGTCTGATCAAATCAGGTGACGCAAACAGCTCATAAAACTGCTCAGCAGTGTAATTGTTTACATCAACAATAAAGTCACACGTTGCCTCAAACGGATGCAGAAAAGGCAGTTCACCTCGGGCAGCAGTCCTGTTGAGATGCTGGGGATACACCCACTCATCGCCATCATCCGATGCGCCGTCATTCACAGTATCATGCAGCGCACGTTGCTGATCATCATTGTCGCTAAAATCTTCAGAACTGCTACAATCATGATCAGAATTATTGTCCAAAATCGCCTGCAAAACCTCACTTGAAGTCAGTTTACGTTTCGCCATATTCACAGCTTTCACTTTCGAATCACATCACGTGATCGGCCAATACAAGCGCAGAGTTGTTGAAATACAACGTAGTAATAATACCCACGCCAAACTGTCAGTTTAACTACGCGCCAGGCATTCACATAACCACAGGCAAATGTGCCGGATAATTCCGGCAGTAGGGCGTCCGCAATAAAGCTACGATGCCGGATATATCCGGCAGAGGGCGGTTAACGGGTTAAGAAGCATGGAGCAGTTAACGATGGGTCAGGGAACACTAGGAATTCAAAGCATTTAATGTTGCTTTAGTTATGATGGGAACGCTAATAAATTAAACTTCGATACAAGATGAAGTTTACGACACTCTACTTTAATGACAAACTATGAGATTAAAGTGGACATTTTAACTTTATTCTTGACATAGACTTGATTTTTTTCTTCACTGTGTCCCTATTTTTGTTTTCTCTGTGGCCCTGATATGCTTACGTATGGCAATCTGACACTCGCCTTTTAGCGTTGACTTTGATATCTGACCATTTCTTTTTTATTTCGGCACCATGTGACTTTCTGAAATTGAACCTTTGAGTGCTTTCGCAACTCTTTGACACTCCAATTTCCTTTTGTTGTTTGTACCACTGCCTAAGCCATCAAACGGTACGCTTTTTACTTGCCTCCACTTCACTGAGCAGGACCTCCATTTCACATTTGCTGAAATTCTTCTTTTTTCCATGTGCTTTTGCTGTTGTCTTTTAATTAAACATTGAACGGATGGGGCTATTTATATTGAATTGCATATCCAAATATGCTTAATTTGAGGAGGAGTAGTTATGGGGCTCTAGGCATATGTGCATCTGTGCTAAAATTCATGTTGTTTGTGATTTATTAATGGGAAGTGCATGAAACATTGCTTACACACAGTTTTATGCACATTCATTTTTGTGCATATGCAGATTTCTAGTTTTGTCCATTCTCAATGTTTTAGTGTGAATTCTATGCAAGGCGTTATACGTTAGGCCCCTTGTCTCTTTCTCTGGCCCCAAACTCCTCTTTTAAGCAGAGTCATCCTACTCATCTATGGAAGATCTCTGGGCTCAAAAAACGTAATTAACAGAAAGAAGCTTTTAAGCCCCAGCAGTGCCTTACTTCTGGAGTCCCAGGTGACATAAATGAGCCTTTTGGCCACACATCCAGAACTCCCTTTTGCATTCCCAGGTGTTCCTGCATTGTCATATCAAACCCATCATAAGTAGGCTGTTCTTGAGGTACCAACCCATACCGTATTCTCTGTACTTCATTTTTTTTTTTTTTTGAAAATTTAAACAAAATTTGGATTAGGTCACCATGCAATCTGCTCTGCTCAAGACTAAACTTTTATTCTCCCAATTATGTTGGTGTGACATGTCTGTAAAGAGGGTGATGTGTCATATACTGTAGTTTGCAGCAGGTGAATTGGTCCAGTGAAGGGAATATGGAAAGACTTCAACTGTTAAAGTGGTGCTATGTAGAAAATTTTGGAAAGGATAACTGAAAATGAGTTGCAATGCAAACTTGCCAGGCATTTCATTTCCTAACTACAACAATATATAGTCATTGGAAAGCATAGCAACAAGCAGAAGTTCCTTGTTCTTCAACAGATCTACAAGCAATGACTAGGGTTGTCATCAAGTCTTGTGATGACAGATATGCAGAACAAGCAAGAATGAATAAGAGGAGTTTCAAAATTTACATTTTTTTCTGCTGGCACAATTCATAAGAGTATATTGATGAATGCCTGCTACATCTGTGTGTTTGAAGAGAGGTTTTTCCACTGCAGGACTTGCTCTATACCAGCTATGCTCTTGTCACCCTGACTACAGTAATCCCTCACTTATCGCGGGAGATAGGTTCCAAGGCCGACCGCGATAACTGAATTTCCGCGAAGGCCGACCGCGATAACTGAATTTCCGCGAAGTAGGGACACTATATTTATTTAATTATTTAACGTGTATTTGGACGTTTTTAAACCCTCCCTGTATTGTTTACAACCCACCATTTACTCTATTAAAAACAGGGACAACTGCTAAGCAAAATTAAATCGGTAGATAAGTTTACACTTACTGTATAGCGAAGTACACGTAGCAGCTTGTAGCTGTTCCCTTCCTTCAGCATATCCAAAACTTTTACCTTTTCTGCAATCATTTGCATCTTCTGTTGGTGCTTGGACACGGCCCCTGAAGCATTAGCACGTTAATGATGAATAAGTGAGATGAGACTTCCTGGTTAATGCAACACTCCGTCGCTGAGCCAATCAGCAGCACACAGGAACTTAACTGCGTGCTCTGATTGGGTAGCTTCTCAGCCATCCGCCAATAGCATCTCTTGTATGAAATCAACTGGACAAACCAACTGAGGAAGCAAGTAAAAAGACCCATTGTCCGCAGAAACCCGCGAAGCAGCGAAAAATCCGAGTTATGTATTTAGATATGCTTACATATAAAATCCGTGAAGTCATGAATCCGCGAAAAGTGAACCGCGAAGTAGCGCGGGATTACTGTATATCAATTAGTGATGTTCCAATCTAATTGAGCCACTTTTTTTTTTTTTTTTTTTAATTCTAAATGACTTGATCGGGAAATCGGATGATCTCAAAAGACATTTTTTCAGCATCTTTTTTATATATATATATATATATATATATATAAGCCTTGCAGCCCTGTAGTCATAGTGCTCCTGTATGCAAAGTATTATGCTACTTGGAATGCACACATCATTTTGTTGTTCTGTAAATGGAAAGCAGCAAGGAAGACTTCAAAAAAAAGAACACCAAAATATTGACTTTTGCATTGAAGAAAATGGAGTAATAAACTGAGAGAAAGTAATTCCAAAAGACATCCTTGGGGTTTGTGTTGTCCATTTGTAGTTGGAAAGGTGAGGGACCCTGCCACCAGAGATGTACATTTTTGGCAGAAAATAAGAGAAACCGCTTTAATAAGTTCAGAAAATTAAATGTGAAAGGTAGTGGCTGTTATAATTTGCATGTTTGATTTGCTACAGGTTTTATGCCGGATGCCTTTCCTAACAAAACACTCCCCAGTTTACCCAGGCTTGGGGCCAGCACTATGACTGCACCGGCTTTTGCGATCCCGATGGCTGGGTCAATAAAATAGTAGTGAGACTAGCTCTGTTGTATTGTTTTGGAAATGGAGGCACTGACAAAAAATAGGAGGCAGAGCTGTAAGTGGCAGAGTTGCAGACACTGAATTTTGCTTGGATTAACTAGTATAGAAAGGATTATAAATGAGTATATTAGAGGGACTACAATACAATGGTGACAAAGTGAGAGAGGCTAGATTGAGATGGTTTGGGCACATGCAGAGGAGAGATCTGGTGCACATCAGGAAAAGAATGTTGAGACTGAACTGCCACGCAAGAGGAAAAGAGGAAGGTCAAAGAGGAGGTTTATGATTGTGGTGAGAGAGGACACAAAGACGGTCGATGTAGCAGAAAATAATGTTAAAGACAGGAATAGATGTGATGGATGATCTGTTGTGGTGACTCCTAAATGGGAGCTTCTGAATGAAGAAGAAAAAGTGGCTGTTGCAGTATACCATGTTTTAATTCCCAACAGTTATTATACAGCTTCATATTTAGTTACTGTAACTGATATCTATTACTGTGTTTTCAAAATGAATGCTGTGTTTGCTAAAAACAATGTTTGTAATCATACATGTGTAGCATACAAATTGGGTACCAAGTGCATTAATAATACACAAGTTTGATGGAATGCTTTGGCATTGGTTGAGAGAATCCTTTTCCATTGAAAAGGAGCAAGCCCTTATGTATGGCTTATTTCAGTTTTTGGAATATTTTGAAGAAATTAATCGAAGAGGACTACTCTATCTGAAGAACATGAACTTTAGTAAAATGAGGAACACCTCGAATTCAATGAGTAATGTTCAAGAAAGTCATTCACTGCTTTACAACAAATTCAAGATAAGGTACATTTTAGTTTAACTTGCTAATTTCTTATCAGTATACTTATTGGAAAGCTGTAGTTTTTATGTGTTCTAATAAGTATTTGATTACATATGAAGGGGTTTAAATTTATCATAGGAATGTGGGAATCCCCAACAAATTGGGGAGTTCCCTCAAATTGTAATTTTTTTAAAGCATGCATTTCATTCAGATGTCTTTTTGGTAAGCAGTTTCTCTTGCTTGTTGCAAAAATATTCACCTTTTTAAAGTATTTATTGTATAGTTTTGCCTAATCTATTATTTAGGAATTAATTTTTTTGTTGTGTGCATTTTTGTAAAGTTCACATGCGTAGGATATCACATCTGTTGCAGTTGTTCCTGACTGGAGCAGGAATCTGCAGTTTAGCAATAGAATGTTCAGTGGAGCTGTGCAATTGCACAGCTGGAGTTGAAGATGTACGGTGCCTTTTGTTTAAACTGTTTTAGAAGGAACACAAACCTAAAGTGAAGGTTAAAATTTTAGGCAAATAGTATTTTCTTAATTAACTAGTTGTTCCTGCCCCTCCACCACATTGAGTGCTAGCATGCTACAATCAGTGATATTTCAGTTCTGATGTTGTAGTTTTAGTTTTTATTTTATTTTATAATTTTTTTTTATTTCGTTGTAGTTTTCAGTGGAGTCAACAATTTTTTTTTTTATTTTTATTTAGTTCTGTGTTTAAAATTTGTAGTTTTTATTTTATTCTGGCTTTTTTACATAATAGTACAATTTTAGTTTTATTTTTCTGTTGCAAGACTACAAATACACATATTTCAATGCAAGTTATGTTTCAGTCAACAAAATACACTCACAGTTCATAATGCCGTTAAACACAGCTTAACTATCAATGGTCAAACAGATTAAGTGGCCTAATGAGTACAGTCGGCAAGATCAAATGTTTCAACCCAAGAAACCAGTCTGTGCAAACACATTGATGTTAAGCTTTAAACAAACACACATTTCGAGAGATTTGTTCATGTTGCAATGACATCCGTTGCACAGATAGCCACATAGTGACAATATTCACTTGATGAGCGCCTGTGATGCAGGTGCACAGACATGGTCCTCATCCACTGGCACCAGCAGACTGTATCTTGACGATTTCTGCTGGCAGTACTGAAGCAGTAACGTGCGGTGAGCTTCATGGCTGGTGAGGCACTGACTCCTTTAGAGTCAGAGTTATAAATATATGAACCCAAAAGAGTAGTTTATTCACTATTCAATGCACAGTGAATATCAAGAATAGTGAATAGCATGCACAGTAACTGCTGGTTATGTTTTATATCTTATCAGCATTCTTTACACACAGCTAGATAAGGCACGTATTTGGATAAGAAAGAACGTTATATTTATAGCAGCAGAGAGAAAGCATTTGCTCTGCACCCTCCATGTGTTCTAAGTTTGCTGTTGCAATTTCACAATTCATTCTCATTCAATACAAATGAAAGTATAGAGTGGTGTACAAAAAAGATTTCGATTTTGACCCTAATTGAAATACTTTGTTTTTAAAATCTTTTAATTCTGATGATTTAATCAATTTTAATACAGACAGTTCAAAAAAAGGATAACAAGAAAAACAAAAGAATATTTTATTTAAGGTCAAAATTTAGCTTTTAAATATTGAATTTTTTTGTCTTAGTCTGATCCCATTTTTTATAAAACTGAAAACCGTTTACAGTCTAACCTTTTTATTTGTAAATGTAGTCCATGCACTAGTCCATCTCCACGAAAGTCTCTGCCAATTTCATGCAGAAGTCCACATTATTTTCCTTTAGTTTTAAGTCTTAATCTTCCATTTTGGTAGTCAGTCGGAACAAAAAATAAAAATAAATGGACCGCTGCAGTGCACTTGACATTCTGATATCACTAACTTTTTGGCATCCAGAGCATAGAAGAACAGCAGCAACAAGCCCCTTCAGTGCAGCATGGTACTGTCTGCCTCACCTTGTGTCTTTTCACTGTGGTTTGATGTCCGATCAGCAAGACTAGATTTGTCACACACATTCATTAAAGATATTAGCCAGACTGTGGAAAGTCAGCATGTATTATAAACACGTGTGCAAACATTATATTGGTGACATACAGAGAGATGACATACAGAGAGACAGCAACAGGCTTGCGCCAATTGCATGCATCAACCCAGTGTGTGAGGAAGTGCAGTCCGAGATGAGGTGAGGTGAGTGTCGTCTCACAAAGTGGGTTTGGTGTATAAAGAAGGATAGTTATGATGAAAAGAACATAGTCCCAACTGTGAAATATGGTCGTGGTTCTGTGATAATGTGGGGCTGTTTTTCATCCAAAGGCCCTGGAAACATTGTTAGGGTACATGGCATCATGGATTCCATGAGTTACCAGGAGAGTTTAAATCAAAACCTGGCTGCCTTAGCTAGAAAACTAAAACTGGGTCGTCATTGGATCTTCCAGCAGGATAATGATACAAAACACATGTCCAAAATCAACCCTGCAATGGTTAACTGACCACAAAATCTAAGTTCTGCCATGACCATCTCCGTCCCCTGACCTCATCCTATTGAAAACCTATGGAGTGAGCTGAAGAGTAGAGAGAGGGCCTAAGACCCTTGATAATCTGAAGAGATTATGTAAAGAATGGTCTCAGATGCCATGCTCTGTATTCTCTAACCATATAAAATGTTACAAGAGAAGATTCCGTGCTGTTATATTGGCAAAGGGAGGTTGTACAAAGTATTAAATGCAGGGGTGGCAACAATCGTGGCACATGTGTTTTTGTCAAAAATATTTATTCCTTGATGTGGACTTTGTTTTTCTTTGAACTTTTTTCAACATGAATTAATGATGATTCTCATTTTTTTTTCTAACCCTTCTTACTAATTTTTATGAGGGGTGCCAATAATAGTGGAGCGCTCTGTAATATAAGCTTCACTTAATGAAATAAGTAATCTGTTTAACTTGCATAACTCGCTGTAAAGGCAAGCAGTTTAAAACTCGCATTGACAGTTTAATTCTGGCTTTGATAAATACAACACTTAAGCAGTTAACACTTTTTTTTTTTTTTTTTTTTTTTTTATAAAAACTTGCACTTAACCATTTGCCAGATGAAGTTGATGCCCAAAGCTGCATCCTTTGCCACTTCAGCGTTAGCACCACTTTGATAACATTGCTCCTATTGTTGGTTGTAATAGCAACAAGCCTCTTTTCATCCAGCTTGTGAGGGTATCTTGCTGAGCTTCGGCTATGTGCTCCCCAGTTTAGTTTTCAGGGAAATTGCTTGTTTGCAGACATACACGTTTAATGGTAGAATTCCTGAAGCCTACAAAAAAAAAACTCGTAATCCCTTTCCACCTTAAATTCCTTTGCACCTCTCCGTCAGCATCTTTTGTGTTATAAGTGTGTCGATCAGCACAAGCAGCCTGCTATCCCATCTTCACCTCCCAGTCTTCTCACCCCACTTGACGGAGCTCAACTTGGGCAAAAAGTTCTCCTAGCTGAAGCCAAGTCTCCTTATCTGTGTGTGTGAGGTGCGTGTAGTATAGGGTAAATAATACAGTATATCGTTATTTGGAATACATGCAGTTTCATGTGTGTTTCGTGTCTACAAAGATCTGGATAATTGTAGGATGAAGGGAATTCAAGGCAAGAAATGCTGAACACATGCCTAAAGCAGAAACTTTACATGTTATAATAATAATGACGTGAAGTCTATAACATGTGAAGACTTTAGTCCAAATATCAAATAAACACATGAGCTTTTATTCAAGACTATAACCAAAGGAAAAAAAAAAAATCAATTCAGTTTACATGTTGCTGTCAATGAGTTACAAACCCAGATCGTTGTAGACAAGGAACACACATGAAATGCATGTATGAAATGTAACAAACTCTGGACACAGCTTTTAAATAAATTCCCAAGCAGATGTGATAAGGCAAAATGAGTAAAGAAGTCTATTGTGTATTTTATTTGCAAAAACCTTCATCCATATACTGTATTTGAGAATGCAGGATTCTACAACAGTCCTCATACTCTCTAGTCAAAGTATGTTATTCTGTCTCAGTTAAGGCTATTTTGATAATCGAGTAATCAGGCAATTATTTTGTTGTTTATTTGATTTAGTTGGGTTGTTTAAAAAAAAAAAAAAAATCATTTGAAATTAAACACAAAGTTCAAGAAATTGAACTTTTCACCAAATAGATTTGTATAAAATTTTCAGAAATTTATTTTTTATGTGAACTGTAGATATGTTAAATAAAATGCAGGTTTTAATACCACATTTTTATAATAATAAATTTAAAATAAACAATAATGAATAGAAATAAAACATTTGGTAGCGCTTCTGGCTCTGGTTGTACAATGTCCACACACACTTTCCTTAGTTCAGTAAGTTAACTAAACTTGCAAGTTGGCTTATGAATTCAGAATCTCACTAAACACACACTTCAAAATTAAATATGTAATTTGAGTTAAGTCTGTTGCACCATTTTAACTAAATTAGTTTTAAGTCTGCAGTAATGTTTGAAATTAGTTGTCATATGCTGCGGGAAATGTCCAGACTATTTTCCTTTTGCAGCAAAGCAAGTGGTTTCATTTTTGTGAAACTCTGTTCTCCTTTTGCTACATAATATGCCAAGTTCATTTTAACTGAAAGTTCAGTTCTTTTTGCATCACCATTCATCTTTTTTTGTGCCTGGAAACCTTTCACCACCACTGAGAGAAGTAATGACACAATTGCAAGTCACAATGTATTAAGCCTAATGACGAAATTAACTAATCTATGAAAGTGATCGTTGCCATTGTATTTAATGATCGATTATTGTTGACAGTGTTGATTAGTTGTTGCAGCTGTAGCTTCATTGCTTTTTTCACAGATTTAGCAGTTCCTGAAATATACAGCAACGCTGAATTGGAATTAAGATGCTAACTCTGTAAGGGAAAAGAGTTGCCCCGACATGTGATTCTTGTACTTGGAGAACCACATGGGGCTATGTTACAGTAACATCACATCATACGGCGGAAAAATGGTGCTTATCCTCTTATACAGTGCAAACCTTAGTCATGCATAAAAGTCCTACTTCGTCCCACTGAGTAATGGGGAATTGAAGAAAAAGAGCCAGTGGCAAACATGCTTTTTTTGTAGTTCAGGTGGTTGGCTTTCTACATGTTAAATGCTGTGCACACAGCATTTAAACTTTGTTCCTCAGCATTCATTTAAACTGTTGGCTGTTATGTGGCTCCTAGAAAGAATGAGGCATGTCACGGTTTTATTTTATTTTTTCTCCACAGAAGCACCCAAGGTTTTAAAGCTTTGCAATAAAAGCAGTAATTGTTGGATCTTCACATCACGGGCTGTGTAATGTGCCAATCCAGTGAAACAGGGCACATGTTATGACACTGCCAGTGTGAAATTTATTAATTACATACATTTCTATTGTTATAGACAGGTGTAAAGTTTACTTGCTGACTCAAAGGAAAACACTTCTAAATTGTATTACTCACAATGACTTATGTCAAGTTGTAGAGAAATTTTTCTTTTCAATAAAATCATCAATGAATTGCAACACTTGGACAAATGCAACAATTTAAAAATTGTAATACATATTGAACTTGCAGGCAAAAACCATTGTAATATTGAATCGAACGATTCCCACCCCTATTATCCAGTATGTTTTGTTAATTCGAATCTTAAGCATAAGTCTAGAAACGGGCAATATTTATGCTCAGCCTTACAAGTCGACTTAGGGCCAGTTTACACTTCACACTCGGAACACGTATGCACACTCGTCATGGCTGCCATGCATTCCCAGCATTTTTTTGATGCGTCCTCCGAGCATGTCCTCAGAAATTAACGCAATACGTGCACAAATTGCAGTACTAGCAAAAATATGGGTGGAATGAGTAAGCAAGTTTTGGTACTTGATGTTGGTATCATTGTTTACTATGAACATGTGACGGCAGGCTTGCAGCTTCAACAGGATCAATCTGTGTGCTTCAATGTTTGAATGGTTCGATGCGGTAAAACAAATCCTCAAACTTAGATGCTGACATGAAGATGTCTTCATGGAGCTTTTCTTTATCCATTTCTCCTAGGCAATACAAGCAACACATATTCCCCGTCATAATGATGCAGTACATTTAAAGGTACCATATACTATCTTAACATTCTGTGTCGCTGTTGCCATTTTATTTTTTTGATCCTTCGCAACAGCATCACAATGCATATCATTTTTATTTCAACATCTTTCTTACCTCAACTCGCAGTGAAACCAGACGTTGTTTTCTCCATGATGATTTCTCACACTGACACCTGGTGAAATCCCCCAGATTTACTTAAAGTATGCATACAAGTTATAGACAGTACACTGCTTGTATAGCAGTAGCGTCGTTAAGCTCATGCGTTGTGTAGCTGTAAGTGTATCCGCGGCCTTAGAGTTAAACATTAATTAAAAGCATTCACATAAATGCATACTTTAGAATAGAGTGATCTGAATAAATAAGGTGGAATACATTTAAATATCATGTTATATGTAGAATATTAAGCATTCATAGCAGTATTTATGGTCTGGTTGAAAACTTTCATGCTTGCTTGCTTGCTGTGCAAAATGCTGAACTACTTAAAATAAATAAATAAATGCTGAAGAAACCAATATGAAGCTACAGAGTTTACAGGGTCTGTCAAATATGAACCAGTTACATTAGCTGAATCGACGATCTCCCAGTTGTTTTTAGTGGTCCAAAAAGGTGGAAATTTGGCGAATAAGGAGGATGTGGCAATACCTCAAACTTCAGCTTCTCCAGCAGTGTGTAAGCGGGCATTGTCTTGCAGCAAAAGGAGTTCTTGTAACAGCAGTCCATGTTGCTTGGATTGCAGGCTTCACATTGGTCTCAAGCAAGTCACAGTAACTTGCACTAGTGACTGTAGTACCCCTCGGAATGTAGTGTTCGACAATAATCCTGGTGCACGAGTGGTTGCAAGGACAAGATGAACTTTTTATTCTACTGGAATCTAGGCACTTCCAGGCAGGTGGCGTAAGTGCATTGAGAAGGGTGGAGACACTACATTGAGAAATTACATTATCAGTTTTGTTAAGGTTGGTTCCATTTTCTGATAAATCCCATTTTCTAACTTGACTCCCCATCTTATATATCCTTTCCAATGCTAATTTCATTAAATATTACTCTTTGCAGGTGTGTCACCTCAATATACTGATGCTAAAATAAATCTTTTAATGACAAACCTGTCATGAAAAGTGTATTGTTACAAAATAGTTTATGTAAAAGAAAAAAGAAAACATTGTGACAATGATAATTAAGATTTATTTTTAATACAGATTTTAATCAGCATTTAGTTTTCAGTTACTGGGGAGAAAATGTCAGTGAGTAAATTTAGTTTATGATCATGCTAAGAATAATTGGGGAGTCTGACAATCGTATAATTCATTATATATCCCATGAGCCAATAAACCCCCACCCCAAGTTACACTGGAGAAATCCCCCTATGTGATACGCAAGAAAATTAAGCTCTGCCTTTGTTCTCTCTTGTTGATTACATTTTGGCCAATTAAGCCATAAGTTTCAGGCATCTGTGATTTTAAAGGTGCAAGACTGCATCAGCATTGCTCTAGGCCTTCTACAAAAAGCCTTAGCCACTGAACCATCATATTCAGAGGATGAATAGAAAGGCTGTTTTCTTACTGGGGCTCATGTACAGTGTTTATATTTCTTACAAATCTGCCTTGCTTTAATTTTTAATTTCCTTATTCATCATATCTCATCAACTTTGCTTAGATTAGATGCCAAAAAAAGTGTGCAACTCGTAGCTAGCCGATCGCTCAAAATGCTCTCATTCCATCCATGCATCATATATTTTAGTTTCTAATCTTTAATGTGATTGGATAAAATTGCCAATAACTGTGACCTTTAAGTGCACTTTCTTTCCTCTGGACAGAGCACATTATTAAACTGTGCCAGATTTTCAAATAAAATATACAGTTCTCACATTAACTTAATGTAATGCAAGCTACAAAATGGCCCCTTCCATTATAACAGCTGCTAGTTTTATTTTATCAGTCATGAAACTCTTAGGCCAAAACATTGATTGATTGATTGATAAAACTGAAGCATCAAAATATAGAAGCTCTATAAATGTGATTGTACTGTATTGACACTGTTCTTTCCCTTTAGTATAATTTTTTTTTTTTTTGTTTAAAGCGTAAAAGGTAAAATTGGGGACATAACTAGACAATATTTACACAATATTAGCAGTTGTAGTGCTGTCCTGTGCATGCTCAGGTAGCCTTTTGCCATGATTAAGAAACATGTTAAATCTTTCCTTTCGAATATCAGTGCTTGAGTGAAACATGCTACCCAGGTGAATTTGTCAGTCATGGGTAAGTAAGTTGCCTCATGAAACTGCATAGTAACTTTGCCTGCGACTCCCTATATTACATAGTAGCAGTTACAACTTACTGCCATAATAAGTATGTCTGGCTGAAAAATTTGCTCTGTAGTACCACCGCTTCATCTGTCAGTCTTTACTGTTATTGGTGCATTGAATACCTCTTGGTTAGAGCTACAGTCCAAATGTCATTTGCGAGTGTGACTATATGCTTCATTCACATTTTGTACGCATGGAAAATTCAAGCTTCCCAAAGGCATTGCTCCCCGTAGGGAAAATTTGGAGAAGTCTTGAAGTAATGTTGACCTCTTTATCAGAAATTTTAAAAAGATGATAATCTGGTCAGCATAAAATGGGATTTTTGTAGTCTTATGTTTGGAGTGATAAAATATGAGTAGTGCATTTAAAATTGCTTTTTTATTTTTACAAAAAAATTGCCAATTATTAACTGATTTTTGGTTAGAATGAGTAGCAAATCAGGAGTGACCTTCCATTTCAGTTTTCAGGCCTCAATGTATAAAACATGCTTACACTCAGGAACATGTGCGTGCCATTTCTAATGCAAAAGTTAGGATTTATAAAATGCAAATTTGGCATAAAACTTGGGCTAACACTATAGAAAATTTTGTCTATCCATGCTACTCAGACATTATTGGTGTTGGCATTTTAGCAATTCCATTCAGCAAGACAATAAATTGAATAGAGAATCTTGTTTCATTATGCAGTTACGATATTCTTGAACTTATTATATCACATTTAACTGACATGTTCTCTCTATAGCTGTCTTCAGTGTTGGTAATTACACCTAATGCATACTCTTATTTGCTTTAGTGTGTAGCTCAAGGTTGGCCAGCTCCGTTCTTTTCACAGTCCAGGCGTTTGCAATCATTTCAATAGGCTTATTTCACGTTAATTTTAATCTAACCTATCTACAAGTTATGCTGATGAGAATTTGTCTCAATTTCCTTGCTATAATACACTTTCAGGGTGAGAATGATGCCAAAATCCAATGGCTGAAGCACTGCCGTGCAATTGGGTGGGAGGAACTCGCCATAAACATTATCTAAATGTGGAAGCATGTTGTGAGCAGCAGTTATTATTCAGAAGCCGACTCATCCTTTCCTTCTTCATATTGTGAGGTTTCTGAACTTTTTTGGAACACCACCCCACCCCCAATGGGATGACATGCTGAAGGTAGTCCCGAAGCGCGATTGCTGCATCTGTGGAAGATTGTTTGTCCGTTGCCGGGGTAGGGCAACAGCAGGCTCACAGCGCTGCAGCGAAGCGACACAGAAGCAAATCCTTAAAGATCGTGGTCGTGCTATAAGTCCCTGTCTTGCACCCCAAAGCACAAGACTGAGTCTCAATACTTTAGCAAAACCAGCTTTGTTCAGCTTGAAACCAGAACGGCACGGTTATTTATTGCAGCGGGTCTACCACTCTCCTATACACAGACATAGCAGTCAGGCAGAGTTGTGGCTAGGTTAGTGGCCAATAATACTGTTCCTTGCATTTACAATGTTACTTGCATCACCCATCGAGATCTTTTTTTGGAGTTGCTTCGGTGGTGATCCACACCAGCGCTGTGAGCCTGCTGTTGCCCCGGCAACAGATTAACAGTCTTCCACAGATGCGGTGATCACACTTTGGGATGCTCTTCAGTGTGTCGTCCCATTGGGGGAGGTCCCAAGAGAGTTTAGAAACCTTGCAACAGTTACTTTGCTTTTTCTTGAATGAGTGGCGCACTAATAGGAATATTTCTTGAATGAGCATCACTCAACCACATAAAAACTGCTTTTTTGACATCTTCAAATGCAGCAGTTTGCATACATTTGCAACCGAAGATTTTTCTTCTTTTTTTTACTCGGTCTTTCAAGAAAGTTGAAAGTGTTGATGGCAATTCCAAATTCACTGGCAAAGTCCTTTTTGCCGGAATCTAGAGCTGCAAGAATTTAGTTTTTTTTCTAATGTGAACTATTGTCATTTTTTCGTGTTTGCCATTTCTATAGAAGGGTGACAATGAGTTAAATTCCATTGGATGTTTTTCAAATGTTGACGAGCAATAAGCCAAAGGTATCCCTGAAAACCACAGAAAACGAACACAGCAAAAAAACAGTACAAGGAAAGTTCGAAGAAAGAAAAAAAAATTACAATGTTTCTGTTTGGGGATCGTTGTGCACAACTGGGCTGCGACCACAGAACTAACTGCTCTGTGGATGATTCATTTAGGCATTTCAAGGTCCTATCTGCTGAATGTATTTCATAGTAACAAGGTTTCTATAGACTCTGTGATATAGGGAAATTGTTGGGACCATAAAAATATTTTGTCGTGATGAAAATTTCGTTGTAAAGATATTTGTTGTAATGGAATTTTACCTGTGTTTTCTTAATTAGTGAGTAGTTTTTGCTACTAGTTAACTTCATTTACTTTATTTGCCATTTAAGATCCTGGCCCTTTAAATCAGTGTTGGGCAACATCAGTCCTGGAGGGCTGCAGTGACTTAAGGTTTTTGTTCCAACCCATTTTCTTTATGAGATTATTCACAGCTGATAAAAAGCACTTATTGCTCAAGTGACATCTTTCTGCTTCATTTTAGTTGTCTCAAATTGTTAAGATTTTGAACCCTTAATTGCTCATTTTAGTCTTAAAATTGATTTAACTGCTCCTTACTAGCAATAAGATGCAAATGACAAAGGAACCAGTAGTTCTACATCTAGCTTGTCTCCATTTCCACCCGTTGTATATTCAACGTTCACTATTTGGTTTAATTAAATACTCGGAACGAAACTGAAGAGTAAGTGAATATCTGAAAATGACTCATCTGTTTTAGGCCTAAAATCACTTGGATGAGACATGTATCATTAGAAAGGAAAAAAAAATACATGATTTATGAATGAACTTAAATGGTAGAGTTAAAACACTTATGTAGGGTGTGGTGTGTATTATATACAACATACCTGGCAATGACGGCATTACCAAGACACCAACCGTCACACAAAGCATGACTCTAAATTCTGCTTATCATATTATTTCAGAGAATAAAGGAATCGTATTCAAGGTTGGCCTCCTCGCCACAGTTCTAGTTGGACACATTTGAGCATCATGTATCAGTTTTGTATTAATTAAATCAATGAGATTTCTGTTTAGGAAGGCAAATTCATTCTATGGCAATGCCTTTATTGCAACATGTTTGCAGTCAGTTTCACCAATTGCATTAAGAAAATCTGCATTCACTGCAGATTGTTTTGATCTCAGCCTGCTCTCTCTGACCATAAGGAAATAGTGTGTATTTGGGGAACAACCTAATGATACCATTATATGGAGATGGCATGACACAACTCGGATGAGTGTGAGATTCCCAACTAGTCGGCCAGTACATGCTGAACAGCGTCAGTTGCTAAATGTCTTAAGATTGTTGGGTATGTTGTACAACACACTGCACACCTTGTCTGATTTTTACTTGAGGCGACTGTGTATACCCCCTCAGAATCTGGCTCCTCACACCACTCGCCAGCCTGTAAAGACTACAAGGGAGGAGATGTAATGAACTGCACTCCTGTTCACTGTAGGTGATAGAACGGAACGTTGGTTCATTGAAAGGTAGATGGTGCATTCACTGTCTCATTTAACCTAACAGGATAGACTACTGCACATGCATAATGCAAGCTAATTGGCATGCTTGTCCAGCACTTAGCTGCCTAAAAAACAGTGCCGGGGTATAAAACAGCCTCACAATCTACGTCGTTAGATTTAACTGCAAAACGCAGATCATCATCATCATACGCTTGAAGGTGGTTTAAATTTGAAAAGACTGATGTTTCTCAGTTTGTTCAAGTAAACTTGCAGCAGAGGAGTATTACATTAATCCAGACTGTAATGTGCATGCCCTGTAGTTTAGTTATGCTTAGTATTTTTTATTCATGTTGGATTCATATGTTGTTTACATTCTTCTTCTTTCAGCTACTCCCATTAGGGGTCGCCACAGCAGATCATCTTTTTCCATATCTTCCTGTACTAAGGGTGTCTATTTTAAAATGCTGTCATTTATAATAGTTTTGTTAGTGTTTTAGTGTCTTAGTAGTTTTATGTAAAGCCTGTAGGCTGCTTTTTGAAATGGTTTAATCATACTTGCACTGTTTGATCTCAGGAATATTTTGACTGGTGATTTAAATGTTTTTGTTATTTTACTCAAGTTTTAACAAGACCAAACTAGATCAGTAAGACTTTTACAAATATGTTTTTAAAGGATGGAAAATATTGTCTAATTATCATTATCGTCAAAGCCCATAGAAAATATCAAAATTAATTTTTTTGCCAGTATCTCACACCTCTAGGTGGCACACTGTTGAGCAGCTCCAAAAAGGGTTGCTGCATAATGATGGCTTGTGCAGTGCCATACAACATAGCGCAGAAACATGGACTGCCTGTGCTACCTGAGCTGGGCCAAGAGAGTGAATGGAAGACCCAGAACCTGACCCTCAGGACATCAGTGCATTGATAATTCAAAGATGTTTCGATGTTATACATCAAATATAAAGAACTGTGTGTGTATCAATTGCTACATTGACATTTACTTGGCAAAATTCTTATTTATTTTTTTTTACAAGTTCATTAAGAATGTTCTTATTATCTTTCAGTTCTGCATGTATAGCCTGGATCTGTTAATGCTAATGCTGCTTGATGGCACATTACTATTGCTGTCAACTCGGCTGCTGTTACTTGTTCCCACTCCTGTTTTTTTTTTTCTCTTCTTTTTTTGGTTCTCCACTTAAGTTAGTACTACCTAAAGTTGACACTTACTGAAATTTAGTTTTCTGCCTTTTTTTTATTCTGATTTCCCATAGTTTTGTAGTAAGGATGTCATTCACGGACATGGACAAATTTATATATTGATTAGATCATGAATATTCAGAAAATGAGGTTTTTAGCCATACATGGTTACTGGCAGGATGTGACAGAGCTGCTGAAAGTGTGTACACGCACACAGTTTTAACTTGATGATTTATAAATTAATTTGGTCTGACATATTGCATTTTTGTATCCTTTTTATAAATCAGAATTTTTTTTTAATATATACATAATTTTTGCCTTTTGAGCTCAAATTTATTATGGAATCTAAGCAAGGTTTTATACATGAGGCACCAGGTGAGCACACCAAAATGGGAAAGCAAGGCAACACTAAAGATTTCAGTAATATATAACCACCATTATCACAGCATTATTAGCAGTAGGTAGCTGGGATTTCGGCTCGCAAGTCTTCTTAGTATAATTTTTACTGTACTGCTTTTGGCAGTGCTTTTAGATAAAATGTGATAGCCTGGCTTAAGATGATTTATTAGCTGATAAAGGAACTTTAACTTTTATCAACATCTTTTCTCTTTTTCTGATTTCCTCTGAATTTTTCATAAGAAATATTTCCATGCTGTATTCCAGTTTCTGAAATGGCATGCTTGTTTTGTGTGAGTGTGATACATTGTAGATGTGCTTGTTTGGTGTTTTCAGCACAGTATTACACCAGTTGCAGATAAAACCTTGTCAGCTATATGCTCGTAAAGCTTCCAAACTGAGCTACATTTAGCATACTACATTTTCACCAGGCATACGGTATCTGTTGCTTTCAGATGTGAAATAATCTCCTCTGTAACTTAAATACTATCATTATGTTTATTTAAATTAAAAAACTATATAATCTCGGTATAAGCAGTTGCATTACAGCAAAGCAATTACATTTTAAAAGCAAAATTTTAAATTTGTATAACTGATAAAATTAGTTTACGCTCTTAATGTAAGTTGATGATGAACCATTCAATAATTAACACCCCTAGTTAAAGTATCTCTTGGCCCTGTATATCAGTAAGGAGAGAAAATGCATACTCATAGCTGCCATTATGTAATGGATATGAATGAGCTAGTGTGTAATGCGGAAATGCTTTATTTATTTTTAATAATTAACATAGAATGTGACCATAGACATTGTCTATGCATGGAGTATTTTGTTTTTTTTGTTTTTTGAGCAGTTGCATTAAGTTTTTTTCACCTGTATTATTATCATTCTTTAATTTAATATTATTTATTGTATCAGTATGCTGCTGCTGAAGAATGTGAATTTCCCATTGGGATTAATAAAGTATCTATCTATCTATCTATCTATCTATCTATCTATCTATCTATCTATCTATCTATCTATCTATCTAAGTTTTAGTTTTCCTCAATGTACAGTATATTAATATACAGTAGGTAAAATCGGTGATTGTAGCATGTAAATTTTATATTTTTGGCTTAGTATTTTAAAATTGGGCAAGGTTTATTGTTTCTTTCTTGTGAACGGTTATATTTTCAAGTTTGAAATTTTCAACTCTGTCTTAAGTAAAAAGCACATGAATAATAATCACTGTATGCTTTACAGACACATTACAAACAGAAGAAAAATATTAAAACAACCCATAAAGTACAAATGTATGTGTATTGCTTAATTGTTAATTTACATTGGAATAAATGGTTATTTTTGATGTAAATATTCAAATCTTAACTTGAGAAATCTGTAAATTCAATGTACATGTGTCACACTTGGAAGTTTACTGCCGTTATAGGTAAACAGGAAGAGTTTATATTAATGGGGTGCCCTAACCATATGGTGGTATGCTTTGGGGACCTCAGCTTAAAGTTTGGATACCCATGCAGTAAACGGTTTAAATTTAGTCAAATGATACTCTTAACCAAAAATGTTAATGCTGTAATCTAAGAGAGCGTATTTAGAACTAAGAAGTTATAGTCTCAAAAGTTTCACTTAGTTTCTTAGTCATACTTTTTAGCTATACTTATTTAAAACTGTATTTAAATAATTTAAATACAATCTTTAAAATCTTTTTTTTTTTTATATATATATATTAAGAATGTTAAACCCCCACACCTGCACCCCCTGCACTTTTGAAAACCTCTCATTTGTTGAGGTCTATTGACAATTATTTTATTGAGCCTGACATGTTAACTAATTTGGAAAATGCATTTTTTGAAAAGGGCATAGGGATTATTTTAAAACACTTTGCAAATCGTGAGGTACAAATCAAATTGAAATTCGTCGGCATCTATTCATAGCCTTGTTCTGAAGTGTGTGTCATGTAGAGGTGGGCGGTATGACCAAAATTCTATATCACGGTATTTTTCTAAATTCTGCCGGTTTCACGGTATTAGACAGTATTTTTTTCCCCATGCATGAGTGGATGTTAACCACATTTTCCACTGCAATTACTGCAGTAGACTGGCTAAGAATAACCTATTAGACTGTTATAAGAATTGTACATCGTACAAAAAGACATTTTAATGTGCACACAAGTATTAATCCAGGTTTGCATGGCCCCATAAAGTGATAGTTTTCAAGGGGGTGGCACTAAAGAGAAAGAAGCATGACAGATGCAGTCAAAATATAGAACCTTTAATTGAACAAATTTTGCAAAAGCTTAAACTATGATTTTGACAACATATTTTCAACCATCCAAAGAGGCATTTAGACTTAGTAAAATATCCAGAGGTGTTTGTCAAAAGTTGGATTGCACTGAACACGTCTTAGAAAAGGAATAAATAGTAAATATTTTTTTTAAACCAACTACACTTTCTGTTAATGTTAACAATCTCTGTCCACTGACACGTTAAAGTGACTTTTAAAACAATTTTACCATCATTAAACTGCATAATATTTAAACTAATAAATAATAACAATAAAATACATAATAGTATTACTGATAGTTGCACCATTACTTCAAAGCTTTAAGCCCAGGTGCATTACACAGTATTCACCAAATTAAAATAAAATAAAACAAATGCAACTTGGTGATGACATCTTACCAACTGTACCATCATTTAGGCAAACTGCATTAATATGGACCTTGCTTCAAGCTAAGCTATATACATAAATAATAAAAACTGCAACTTGCATTTATAATGCTGTTTGTGGTATAGCCCTATGGAAGCGCATTAGGGCCACTGTGAAGAAAAAAAAATATGGACACGGAAGAAAAAAACAAACTATGTCGAGAATAAATTCGACATGTTGACTGTGTCAAGATTAAAGTCGACATTTCCACTTTATTCTCATAGTTTATTTTATAATTAAAGTAGAATGTTGTAAACTAAACTTCATCCTAAAATCAATGTTTAAGTTACTAGATTTTCTCAAACCCCGTCACAAGTTAATGCAGCACATCAAATACTTTATGTTAAGTGTTCCCCGACCCAGTCGTTAATCACTACGCTTCTTAAACTGACTTCCTCCGCACTAAGAGCAGGCGCCTGCAGCAATCACCGCACAGAATCCATTCACTTCATGATATTCCTGCTCTCTACCAAAACCCCAGTTCCTATCTTTCCTTTTTCTTTCTCCACATTACCAATCGCCACACGATAAACGTCTTTGTGAAATTAAAACTAGTTATTAACTTAGCCGACGGAGTGTTCAGAACTTTAAAAATTTCTTCGTTATACATGTTTAATTATGCCATCCATTCAGAGTTGCGCCCATCTCTAAACGAGTCACCAGCACAGGATGAATACAAGCAAAACATACACTAGCAAGTACAAAAACAAGTACAACTTGGCTTGCAGTATTATCCAGTAGTATAGAAACAGTATTTACACATCTGACCTTTTAAAACTTAAAGTATCTCCAGGCGACGAACGTGACTCCTTTTTTTCGGCAAAAGTTCTTCTGTTCATCATGTTCAACTTTTAGTTCAGTTTCGGAATGCTCTCTGTCCATTTTCACCACGCGACATGCCTATGCTACCGGCCACTATTTGGTGGTGTAGCAGTGAAAAAGAGCCCTAGTGCAACAAATCTGTGTTTAACGGTGTAGCAGTGAAAAAGGTCTCCACTTGAACAGTCCGAACGTCATTTAGGCAATTTAAACCGGTGTTGCGGTATAAGAAAAATCCATATCATAAAAAAGTATGAACCGGTATACCGCCCAGCACTAGTGTCATGTTGGCATAGTAGTTGCACTGCTGCCTAGTAGCCAGCTGTATTTTATCCCCGTGTCCGCATGGACTTCCTCTCTGTCCAACCACATGTAAGTTAGGCAGATTTCGATGTTAAATTGGTGTGTTTTTGTCCTGCCCATTGGGGTTGTTCGTACCCAACCATTCTCTTTAGTTGCCTAAAAATTTATATCCTTCTAATTCTTTTTTCTCTGTCAGAAAGAGAGGTTGGAAGCATGCACTAATACAGTGTGTTGCTGCACCCACCCGGAATGGGACCAGATTGCAGTGGTGCAACAGGTGACACTTCAGCACCACATTGGAACAGTGTGAGGTTTGTTACGGTGGCTTGAGTACCCAGCCTGCCACCAACCTCCCAAGTTTTCCCTTGCAAGTTGGGGGACCTGCTTGCAGGACTGGATGCAGGTTAACGTCATACCCAAGACGAATTACTTGCAGGTTAAGGGCCTTATAAATTTCTGATCTTAGTGTAAAACATTTTAAATCTGTTCTAATCTCTTATTGCCAATTCTGTATACAGTTAATATAACAGGCATATCTAGGGTGACAGATTCATATCTTCTTAGCGGTGTCATATGGTTCTTAGTGTTTGCTTCAAAGTAACACCCAAACTTTCCACTTTGCACTTTCTTTGCACTTTCCAACAATAAATTTGACTGAATTATTGTACCACACTCTTTCACTTACCAACGCTTTGCGCTTTGCAATATTGCAAATGCTGTTAGGCGTATGGTTCAATTAAAACTAACTGAAAAGTAACAAATACAATGTTGTAAAGAAAAACATTTAATATGCCATTTGAATAATTAATGTATACAGGATTTCATCTAAATAATAAATGTTATTAAAGCATCAAATTCTAAATGTTACATTTACAGTTGCAAAGAATATTGGTTAAATTTATTAATGAGTTTACTTATAGTTCTGTTGTGAAAATAGTCTTGTAGCGTTAAATAGTATGACTTAAGCCTTCTAATAAAAGAACTGCACTTCACTTTGTTGCAAGCTTGGTTTGATATTAAAGAGACCACCAATTTTGGGGAGATTACTGAAATGTATATTCGGGAATTAGCTGCCTATAGCAACAATGCTGTTTATCTTCTGTGAGAGCAGACGATTATTAATGTATGTATTGCATCTTTCAGTAGTTATTCAGATTGTACTGCCTTGCTCACTTACTTTAGGAATGCACATAATAAACTAAATATGACCTGTACAGAATAAGGTGTGAATCATATTCATGCTTTTTTATTTCATATAATTTTTTGTAAAAGTATGCTTTCCCAATACAAGATACAATTTTTATAGCTATTAAATTGCACACAATAGATGCAATTCTGCTTTATCTTTGTGCATGATGTTTTATTTATAGATGAAAAAAATAGTTTATATAAAGGAAATACTTTATTCCTTTAACTGTTTTATGCACTGCATCGATCAAATTGTTAGTTGTGATTAAACAAATTTAATTCTTGTCAATTTGTGTATATTTTACTGCTCTTAATGTTAAAAGACAATGCTGGTAGACAGGAGATCTGCCAGTTGACTTTCACATCAAGGATATTTTAATATTTTTAAATGGTTATTTGCATACATAATTTTTTTTTTTTTTTTGCAATTTGTGAGATCACTCTTTTTTTATTATAAGTTAAATGAGGCATTAAGACCTACTGCATCTGTGTAAAACTTTATATTTATAAACATATCCCATTGTATTTATTTTCAGGTTATCATGAGGTGAAGCAGAGGCTAGGTAAAAGAGGTAACTCTCATATAAAGCAAATTAAGCAAATCGGACAAATTATTTTTCAGAAAATCATTATTTTGTTAAAATTCTTGTTTGATCATTATAAATTATCTTTTTACTTTGCATCAACCAGAGGTTTTTGTTACTTTTAAAATGTTTAAGAAACTTCATTCTACTTGACTTAACACTTGGGAAGGCTCTTGTCTCTGCTACAATTTGTGCCTTTGTGCTAGTAGGAACAAAAAGAAGTAGTAATTGTCTGTGGAAGACTATTTCTTTGTTCTTGACTTTAGGAACTCCTTTGTATAACTTTTTGTTTATGAAAGACCTCATTTTAAATTATTTTAACTATAACTTGCATTGTTTCAGATACTTGCATATATATCCAGCTTTATAATTCTGTCATGGTTTTAAAAAATGTTGATTGTTAACCCAAGGGTGACCTTTAGACCATCTATCTCAATACGGTTTAGAAACCTCTTAATTAAATGCAATCTTGTAGCAACACAATGTCCAGAAGTAATAGAAGGTTGCAAATGTCAGATTCAGCTTACAGTAAACATTACACACACATTTGGGCACCAGACAGATTGGTACTGTATGTGTGCAAGTTTATAATGTTTAAATTAACCTTTGTGCCAGATACCTTCTTGGAAAAACCTGCTTTAGCAACCATTAAAATTAGGCTTTTATCACAATTATATGCTGGTCTCAAGGATTCTTCAAGATAATCTGTGTTTAATTAAAAAAAGGATATATACACATTAGGGCTGTGCAATGTCTTAAATGGGGGAATGGTGCAGGAGTTAGGTTTGTTGTCTCATAGAGTGCTTCAACTCGGCATGTGATTTGTTCCAAGTTCATTTAAAATTGCTACAAATCACAGTTCCATGATGGCATGAAGCTCGAATAAATGTCTACCAGCAGGAAACTACAAGTTGCTGATTACTTTTACTCACTTAAACATTGGCATTCTAAGTTCTCTTTCTACCATCTTTTGAACAAAAAAAGCAACTCGGCCTGCATTACTAAAAAAATTGTAATTAGTTGTTTCATTGAGGCTTGGCTATAGTGTATATTTTGCCCTTTCATATCACGTGTCAAACATGCCATTAAAAACGTGTAACAGTGAGTGTTGATTGTTATTGCAAGCTTGCAGTGTACAATGTGAATCATGAAAGACAATGGCACTGTTTTTCAAAATGTAAGGCACTGGTTTGATATACCCCGTGTCTGCGTGGGTTTCCTCCGGGTACTCCGGTTTCCTCCCACAGTCCAAAGACATGCAGGTTAGGTGCATTGGCGATTCTAAATTGCCCCTAGTGTGTGCTTGGTGTGTGTGTGCGCACCCTGCGGTTGGCTTGCGCCCTGCCCAGGGTTTGTTTCCTGCCTTGCGCCCTGTGTTGGCTGGGAATGGCTCCAGCAGACCCCCATGACCTTGTAGTTGGGATATAGCAGGTTGGATAATGGATGGATGGATGGATGGTTTGATATATATTGTAATCAGTTTATTTCAGATTTATTATCCCATGTACACAGTACAATTACATTCCTAACGTTACAAGCTAACACCACTATGCTGCCACTTTGTTTTGTTGGAGCCTGAATACACACTGCATTGTTTATGTAAAATATAACAGTACATGGAGAGGCCAGAGTCCCAAAAGAATTCCAACTAGTATGGACCCAGTAGGTGATTATTTAAAGGACAGTCCGCTACCTAAAACAGCAATAAGCCATGGGCATTCAGTGTCTGCAGGCACAACTGTGGCGCATACAGTACCTGTTGCTTTCCCTTTCAAACTTTGTACGTGACACACTGATCAGCCTGCCTTCCCTAAGCTACAGCACACTACTGCTAATAAACTAGTTAAACTAAGAAGTCTTGTGTGCCTCCTGCTGTGAATATGAGTGTCTGACAGATTTATTGTGAACCAACCAAGATTTGAAAAAGAAAATAAAAAGGGGGACTGAAGAAAAAAAATAAAGGGGGACCCCTACATTTTGGTATTTTGAGGAAATTTCTGCAAATGTTTGGAGCTAGTTCACAATGTGCCCCACCAGTCGGTGAAGGATGATTTTCTTATTTATTTTTGTTTTACACTGACACTCTTTGCTTAATATTGGGTATAATTATTTATTCTGATTGATGTATTTGGTTGTTTTGGTATGAATATATGAGAAGAATGGGGTTAACTTTTTATACTTTAATGGAACTATTACTGTAGTACACTGTAGTTCTAATAGCCAAAATTAAGTATTTGAAGGAAAATTTGTATGTCACTGGAGGAAATTACATGCAACTGTCATACAGTTTACAGTTACTCAGTTTATTTTACATTTAAAACATGCCATTTTTATAGTGTAATTGGGTATTAACCTTTAAAGTACTTCGACTACTAGTAACATGATACAGTATATTGTTGTATTGTAATGAGCATTATTTATTAAAAGTACATACTGAATATTCAGTAAGAACTACTGAATCAGACCGCTACAGCAAAAGTGGAGAACCTGATTAATTTGATGGTCAATCATAATTCAACTTTAGCTTTAAATATAGTCTGTGGCACTAATGTTGTGAAAGCCATTGATGATGTATTGGAATAGAGACTCTTATAGTTGAACCTCTGATTTTAATGGTCATATCTTTATCTTTGGTGTGAAATTTGGAAAAATTACAGGAGCTTACTCATCCTGTCTGCATATGCTTTTTGGTCTCGGAGGAAGCTTATGACTATTTTGTGAGTGGTATACTGTAGAATGTGCTGCAAATGGATGGAATTCTTGTACCTTCTGCAAATTAATACCATTATACTATATGCTGGTGTGAATGATATTCAATGTCAACAGTCAGAGGTTCTAAAGATGGACTTCGCATTCCTAATTCACTTCACGAAGGAGAGGAGCCTGGCTGCGGGCATCATCATTTTGGGTAGAAGGTTGGATGAAGACTACAGTTGACTGCTGGCATTCAACAACTGAATGAGAGGCTTCTGCAAGAAGCAAAACATCAATTTCATGGACAACTGTTATCTTTTTTGAAAGAGACTTTTCTATAGATGTGACAGCCTACACATCAATGGATTTGGCGCAAGGGTCCTCTCTGAAAATATCTCGTAAGGTGCATTACTTCCTAATTTTAGTTCCTATGTAAGTCATAAACACATAGTAGGATATGATGATGTTGTAGTGGGTTTACCTGTGGATGTGCACTCTATTAGCACTATAGCTGCTGATCATAATTTTTAGCAAAAGATATCTGGACAAATCGGTACCCATATTACTAACCGAGAATAAACCGGATATGGACGCAGGTACATGGCGATGGGACCATGAGACGTACTGCGCCTGCGCGCGTCCCATAAACCGCAAGCAAAGTCTTATCCACCGCGAACGAAGGAGTCACGGTCCAAAAACGAAAGAGCTCAACTAACAAGAATGAGAAATGAAGCAACAACACGCCCATAGCTAACGACTAACGACACAGCCACACAAAAAAGAGGATTCTGCGCTGCACCCCAGAGTCAAACGGAAGAGGCTACGGAGGCCCCACAGGTCCACAAAGATAGTACGAAAGGCGCAGGCTTCCAAAACGCGCTTCTGAATAGGACATGAAGCAACAATGCGCCACGAACTCTCCGTTTTAAACGTACGGCATCCTCACACGTCCAAACCATATAGCATATGCGAATCACATTACAGTGATGCATTATTAACGGTACAACCACAGAAAACGCTCCGTATTAACAGTAAGTGCAATTATCCATATTACTAACGGTAGACAACGGATAACTAATGGAGTCACGGTCACGGCTCCAAAACGATCCAGCTCAACTAACGGAGCTACAAAAGCGAGCCCGCATGGATAAAAACAATAGACGTAGGCGCCTACAATGCGCGTCTGAAACCGCGGAAGCAAAACTGTCTCGGCTCCAAAACCAAACAGCTCTGCATGAACAAATACAATGTACATAGACGCCTACAAGGCGGCAGTAACTGCGGAAGCAAAGCAGGCACGGGTTCAAAACGAAAGACCACAACTAACACAGACGCCTACAGTGCGTGTCTAAAATGCCGCAAGCAATGCAGGCACATATCGCATACATTCATCAATGTATTTTGGGTTACGCCGACAATAATCTCTTTCAAATCTATTTTGGGTTACCCAAGACCAGGGGTTGGCGAGTGAAGCGAGCAGGGGGCGGAGCCCCCTAGTAAACATGGATAACTCAATTGCCGTCTCAAGCTGTCCCAAGATGTCAGTGCATCTGTGCTCTTCTGAGACCCTCAGTTTGGCATTTCTTAATGTGAGCGCATTAGCCAACAAGATATAATATAGTGTATAATTACAATCTTATTAGTAATAGGAATGTAGACTTTAACATTGAGTGAAACATGGCTTAGTAGTGATGGTGCTGCAGTATTAATTGAAGCTGCACCTCTGAATTATAGTTTTGCTTCACACTGTTTGCCAAGGTAAAAAAGGTCTACCAAGTATTTTCTTAAGCCAGTTAAGCTATTAAGATGCCAGGTTTGGTATTTTCGTGTCTGTTGAGAATCTTGGTGTAGCTATTCATAGTATTGCAATCTCTAATATTGACCATTTATTGACCTCCTAAATATAATAAGGCCTTTATTGATGAGTTTTTTCAGATTTAGCATTAATAACAATCTATGACAGGTTCCAAATAGTATGAAAATTCAACTTGCATGTTCATAACCAGTCTGAACATAAAGAGAGAGAATTTATTAATTTACTGCATTCTTTTCACCATAGCCAGCACTTTTTAGTCCGCCCACACTTCAGGCATGACACATGCTGGATTTAGTAATCTCAAAAGGTTTATACATTAACTTGTACCAATGTCTATAAATTGCCACATCTGACCATTTCTGCATTTTATTAGATGTAGAAATACTGATGACTAGAACCAAATTGGTTTCAGTCTCGGTTAACACACAGGAAATTTTTTGTTGGTTATGATTGTATCTCAAGGATCCATGATATTTTTATAGGGTATACCACAAGGATATATTTCCTTCCCAATATTTTCAGTTTACGTTTTCCTGTTCGGCCTGATTATTTCAAAATATAAAATGAGCTACCACAGTTATGAAGACGACGTACAGATAATACTTAACCTGTAGCACCCAGTGACACTGACCCTCTGTGCCCTTTGATCCAATGTCTGTCTTGTATTACTGAATTGATGAATAGTAATTTTCCCTAGCTAAATAAGGAAAAAAACATTTTAGTTGTTGGGGGGGAAAAATGATAATAGCGAAGATCTTAGAAATAAAACTTGGCACTCAAAAGTCAAGGTGGAAGTTAAGAGCTTAGGTGTGATCATGGATTCTGATTTAAACCTTAAATCACACAATAACTATGTTACTAGGTATGCATTTTTCCCTTAAGAAATGTTGCAGAAGTTAATACCTCTTATATCATTGCAAGATGTTTTTAGTTGGCTAGTAATTCTTCCTTAACAGGACTACCTGTGATATCAGCCAGTTGCAGTTCGTTGAAAAGGCAGCAGCGAAAATCTTAAACAGCAAAAGACAATCTGAGCAGTCTCGCTGGTTTTATTTAGCATTGTTAGATTGGTTACCTGTGTTCCTGTGAAGAGGGATTGCATGAAGCAAAGCCCAAACATGCTGAAGGGATTATAACTCTTAACTGGGAATTCCCCAGAAGGACCTAGAAAAGGTGGCTGTAGATAGTATAACCTGGTATGTTCATCATGGCATGAGATCTTTGCTGGGAAAAACATGTATAAAGTCAAGTAATATGTTTCATTCTTTATAGATTAGCTGACTATTAAAGGAATATTCACAAAAAAATTTTTTATGTTACCCAGTTCAATCATTTCCCAGCTGCCCCGAAGAGTATTGCCCTCATTGAACGTCTGCATCAGGCGCATGGACTGCTGGGTTCAAGAAGGGCTGGCGAGAACTTTAAAAGAGAGCCAGCTCAACAGAAGGGCATAGTTGTTTGTTTGTCATCACTGTCAGAGTTTGCCTGTGTGGATATTATGTGGGTGTCCTGCATTACTGTTGTATTGGATTCAAGTTTTTTCTTGTGCCCGTCTGCATTGGCTTCATCGGAGGGGGCACTCCCATGCATCTCAACACGAAACACTTCAGAAACGGTAGGACAAACTTGATACTCTCCTCTACAGTTCACAGGATCTGAGATAATATTCTCATTTCCCATGATTGCCTAATGTCATTGGAGCATGGGACTGTACTTCGATTCATATCAAGGCCCCATCAGGTGCAAATGAAGGTGATTGTACAGGTAGTGTATCCTATAATATTACAGGTGAAAACGGCTGATAGGCCTGTTGACATAGTGAATGAATTTGTCTAACATAAATGCCACAAGTAGACTCTCAGATGATCGGTGCTGCATCTTACATCATTTCGTACATGGAGGATAGATGGCCTGTGTTAGTTTGACTCCAGAATTTTTAGGGAATTACAGCTGTATTGGACATTTGAACAAGGTAGTACACATACATATTTAGAAATCACAGCGAAGCATACATTTTGCTCAAAATTGGTACGTATTATACAAGTTATCATGGTTGGGAACCTTTTTAGAGATGGGGGCCATGCTTGTAGACAGTTTTTAATGACCCCATTCCCTAAACTCAACCCTGGCCCACAAACCAGATATAATGCAGCTCTGTCTTGGACAAGGACACAAATTGAAATGACCTTTGCCCACCTAAATTTCATTGTCTAAAAAGGCTGAGTGTTGCATCCAACAGAGCATGTGATGTAATTGTTATATGCTCCGTCTTACACAACATAACCACCTTCAGAAAAGAAAGGGCCCCTGAGTTGGTGGTGAAGCCTGGTGATGACCTTAAGCCACACTGCACCTTGAGCAATCCAGTGGCAGAGCTGGCAGAGACAGAATGTTATGTTCATTACCCAAGACAGTTTACTTCCTTTCAGACTTCAAGGGGGGGAGAGTGATTAATAAGTACACACAAATTTATTTCTGAAGTAGTTGTATCTGCAACTTGATTTTGGTTTTCGTCTGTTCATCTAGCTCCAAGTCTTACTGTATTTTTCTCATTTTTAATATTCTGCATGTCCGATATTCTTTGTACAAAGCATCCACATTTTTTCTGTAAATATCAAATGCAAATGCCTTAGGATTTTTGTCTGCATGGTACGGTACCTCTGTAGTAATATGTACTAACCCTTCTGCCATGTCACATGTTCACAAAATACAGCAAATGGTTCAAGAAGCTTTATTTAACCTCCCCATCTCCCTTTTTCGATGTGGACTATATACCAGAAGGGACATGTGTGCTGTGTTATGTAATAATATAATGTAATAATCATCAATAAAATAAATGTACTTAAAACGGTTTAAGCTATGATATGTAAGGTTTGAAGTATAGGAGGGGCAGTCAAAAAGTTCCTAGAATTGATGATATATAGTGGGAGAGTGAGAGATCAGATTAGGCACACATTGTTGTGGAGAGGAGTGCAGCACTTCTGTAGACCAGTTACAACAGATCTGGATTGGTTTTGGCGTGTAGTATTGTTTTAATTATTGTTTTAAGATCTTAGTCCACTTCTGCAAAATAATTGCTATTTTTCTAAGCATATGTGGATATTTCACTTCATTTATACAGCCTCTTTAGATAAAGGTAATGCAACTGAGGAAGAAAAATTTAAATCTGATTTTGCCATGATTTATTAAATGAAAAATGAACAGATGTGCCATTTCTGTTTCTAAAAAATATATGCATCTCTTTGGCTCTAATAGCTGATATTGCACCTTTTGGCTGAAATAGTTCTCTTTGGCCGCGGAGCTGCTTTTATGCCAACTCCATGTCCCACCGATGACAAAATGAATTCTCCTAGATGTGATATTTTCAGTAATATTAGATTATACAAGGAATGATTAATTTTCATGTATGAATTATAAACTTGTTTGGGGTATGCTTTTGTGCTCAACTTTGAAAATAAGCAGGGCTTAAAACTTTTAAATTGGAAAGAGGTGTGACTAAGGGGAGAGAGGCAAGGTGTATCATTTAAAATGACAGGTTTACATTCATGCTGCACCCGTTTTACTTACTGTGCACAGTACTTTGTATTCTTTATAAACTGAAAATAAACATTCGTAATGTGTGAAGGTGCATTACCTTTTTCTTTTTTTTTTTTTCTTTTTCTGAAAGGTAGCATTTAGATCTTTATTGGGATGGCCACAAATTGTCAATAGTTGCACATTTTTTCTGCAGACAACTTTGATTTTCATTTTTGGAGTGAAGAATCTTCCTTATAATAGATGATGCAATTGTCTCATTTGAGAACCCTAATCCATAGTTTCAGGAAGACATGAAGCAATCATGCTCCCACACATCTGGTACCTGTAATTTTTAAATAGTTTACTGTCAAAGGATTCTGAGGTATCTGGAGAAGTAATATGGTTGCTGTAGCCTGTGTTATAAAAATGATAGAAATATATAAAGCTCTTAGATTTTTTTTTTGTTTGTGCTTTCTTGGTTTCTTGCCTTGCACTCTGTCTTGCAAACAACTGATTGTGTTTTTCTTCTGTTTTTCCTACTGAGCTACACCTGTTTGTTTTACAGATGAGACCCTTTTTCCTTCTGCTCCATCTGAGCCTCTGCTGCATCCTTTTCCAGGCAAGTTCTCTGTGCTAGCTGTTTTGTAACTGACTTTTTATGTGTTTTCCTTGTTCTTTATTTCTTTGTATAGTTCACATGCTTTGGTTGGTGAATTTTGGTATGCTAAATAATAGAGATGTAGACATATTTCAGTGTATAAAATTGTGGACTGTAGATTAAGAATAAATTACACCTTGCATGCTACACAGCCTAGAGTGCAACTGTGACAATGCATGTTGTGTTGTGGGATTTTAGTAGACCTCCTGAGATGTAAACAATAACTGCCATTTACCAGTCACAAATAAGATGCACCACATCATTTAGAGGAACCATGTAACAAGGGTGTTTGTAAGTGCCTTCCAACATATGTATCTTGAAGAATGACAATTCTAATAAGCATCGGATGCCTGGTGTGCACTTTAGGGATGCTGGTGAGCATTCCCCAATTCAATCAACTCCACCTGGAGACGCCTTTTGGTTTTTTTTTTTTTTTTGCGCTTGCAGGATTACCATACTATATAGAGCAGGGGTCTCCAGTCACAGTCCTGAAGGGCCGCAGTGGCTGCAGGTTTTTGTTCTAACCCGGTTGCTTAATTAGAAAGCAATTCTGCCAATAATTGAATTTCATGGCTTGCTAGTGCTTTAACTCTGCTATGTCAGGTTATTCTCATATCCTAGACTTTCTTCCCCTATCTAAGGATATCATCCAAATGATTTGAAGGCAAAAATGGATGAGCAATTCTCATTCACTTTTTTTCTCTTTACTTTCTTTCCAAGTATTTAATTAAACCAAATAATGCAAGATAAATACACACTGGCGTAAATGGTAACAAGCCAAATGGAGAAATGCTGGTCTCTTTTGTCATTCGCATGTTATTGCTAATTAGGATCCATTAAAAACTGAATGAATACAGCTGTTTAAGATGAAAATAAGCAATAAGCATTCAAAATCTTAATGAGCGAGACAACTAAAGTGAAGCAGAAGTGTTACTTGAGCAATTAGTGCTTCTTATAATCAATTGGGTTGGAGCAAAAACCTGCAGCCACTGCGGCCCTCCAGGACTGTGATTGGAGACCCCTGCTATAGAGTATGACTGGAGAATGCCAGACAAGCTGTTCTCCCCAGTACTCTTGTAAGCCTCACCCACAGTATCCTCTAGTAGCTTGAGTATCCTTTTTAGCAAAACTGTTTTGAGGTTTTAGTTTTACACTGTACAATAACATACTCTTCAAACTTGTTTCTTTGCTCCCAGAGATGTAATCTATTCCCTTTACTGAAACTTATTTTGAGTTAAGTTTGAATTAGTGGAAGAGATGATGAATAATGTGACAAGTGTGACAAGTAGCATGGCATTATTTTAGAAGAATATACTGCACTTAATACATATTGATGATATATTAAATGTCCTCATTAAAGAAATGTTCCTTTTGTCTTCTAAGATCCCAAGAACATATCACAGTTGTCCTATTTTTTCACAGTAGGCTGCTTTGTGTTGTGATTTGTACATCTTCTCTACCACCTTCCCCACCCCCCAACTTCATGTGCATGCATCATTTGCATGCATGATGGCTTGACATATTTATGAAAGTCAATTGATTTTTACAAGCTCAGTTTTTCAATCTTGTATGCATTTTGTTATATATACAGTTGTGGCCAAAAGTTTTGAGAATGACACAAGTATTGGTTTTCACAAAGTTTGCTGCTTCAGTGTTTTTAGATCTTTCTGTCAGATGTTTCTTTGGTATACTGAAGTATAATTACAAGCATTTCACAAGTTTCAAAGGCTTTTATTGACAATTACATTGTTTATGCAGAGTCCATATTTGCAGTGTTGGCCCTTCTTTATCAAGATCTCTGCAATTCGCCCTGGCATGCTGTCAATCAACTTCTTGGCCAAATCCTGCCTGATGCCAGTCCATGCTTGCATAATCAATGCTTGGAGTTTGTCAGAATTTGTGGGCTTTTGTTTGTCCACCTGCCTCTTGAGGATTGACCACAAGTTCTCAATGGGATTGAGGTCTGGGGAGTTTCCTGGTGTTGGACCCAAAATTTCAATGTTTTGTTCCCCAAGCCACTCGGTTATCACTTTTGCCTTATGGCACGGTGCTCCATCATACTGGAAAAGGCATTGTTTGTCACCAAACTGTTCTTGGATGGTTGGGAGAAGTTTCTCTTGGAGGATGTTTTGGTACCAAAAACTCACAAATTCTGACAAACACCAAGCATTGATTATACAAGAATAGAATAGGCTGGCATCAGACAGGATTTGGCCCAGAAGTTTATTGACAGCATGCCAGGGCGAATTGCAGAGGTCTTGATAAAGAAGGGCCAACACTGCAAATATTGACTTTCTGCATAAACTTAATGTAATTGTCAATAAAAGCCTTTGAAACTTATGAAATACTTGTAATTATACTTCAGTATACCATAGAAACATCTGACAAAAAGATGTAAAAACACTGAAGCAGCAAACTTTGTGAAAACCAATACTCAAAACTTTTGACCACGACTGTAGGGCTTTCAGTGCCACATTCCCAAATATTAGACTCGGCAGCCTAAAATGTATTAAGTTTAAATTTATAGAAAAATACTTAGTTTTGAATTATATAATTCAGTTTTATGTATTATGTGTTTAGCAGTTTATACTGTCTTTATGAAATATTCCTATTTAAAATTAATTTTATTCTTTAACTTAAAACTCAAGTTAATGTTGCTTTTACAGTAGTTGGGCCTAGACCAGAGAGTAAAAATACTGTTCCAAAGTTTCAGAGCAACAGAGAACTGTGATACCTTGATTACAGCAGCTTAGGTTGTTTCGGTGTCTTTTCTCTTGCAGTGATATGCACGCTTAATTTTGTTATCTTAATGTTCTGTTTTATGTTTCTCACTATTTGCACTGTTGTAATTCACCTTGTTTGTTTTTTGAATTTCTTCTTTACTTTGTAAATTAGACAGGCTTTCCCAAACTTGTGCAATATTTTTAAATTTGGCCATTTTTAATATACTGTATAGTTACCCCTGCTTTCTTTTTGATGTGCTAAAACCCTCATATTGATATCTTTTAAGCATTGAACCAACAAGACGGAAGTGCTACTTAAAAGAATGTTCTGACGAGATTAAACACCGCATATTTCAGTTGAAAAACTTGCCTGGTTTTCAGTTATTCACAAACTTTTTTTTTTTTTTCTTCTCCTAAACACTTAGCCATTGTCACCAGTTCTGTAAACTTTATTTGCCTGGTTAGGGTTATAGAGTAACATCTGAAAGTTTGTGCAGATCCAGAATGGTCACATAGTGATTTTGATCGGTCTTGTATACTCAATTACAACTTAACGTTTCCTTCTGTATTAGAAGCTCATTTTAGGTGTGCCTATACAAGTCTGGTTGATATTTATTTCTGTAAATATACTTATCCCATTTTTTGTTTTGATTTTCTCTTCCCCAGAAAAGCAAAAAATTCAGCACTTTTGCGTAATTGCTGTATAGTGGCTGCAAACCAGTTTCATGTTACTTTCGTAGTGTGGTAGCATTTGATCAAAGTTCAACATTGTGTAAATGTGTCTATTGTCTTCATGATTCCTTCTGATAGGTTTTGTAGCTCTTCTGTCATGTTTTATCAGTGTGCTAATTTTAAAACTGATGTAACATTACACATTTCCTTTGGGAGAGTTGCTTTAGTACATCATCAGGTTGCTAGTTTGGCAAAAGCAGTGGAAACCAGTTATAAATCAAGCTATATTGCTGCATATATTTTGCAGTGATTGAATTACTGAAGCAATTTGTTTGAGACCTACTAATATCACCTTGTTTATGTATAGTACGAGTTTGTGGAAAGTCTGTGTGTCTTGCATAGTCAAGCAGATGAAGACAAATGTTAATCAGTCATAGTGAAGTAATGCACCAATCAATGAATGTCTAAATTCTGAAGCTCTTATAAGTGGTATAGTGAGATTTACTATGTTTTTAGATCAAGGGAGTACTGCTGTATTCCACGTTCATTTGTGAAAATGTAATTTGAACCTTTGAACCATTACTTAAGTTCTGCATTAAAAGAGTAAACCTTAATGCTTTTAAGACAGTTCCTGAACATCATGCAGATTTCTAATACATCAGAAGATTTTTGCCCAATTTTTACACATTTTTGTCATTTTTGTTCATGGTCACAGAGAGCTCTGTGGAACTTCCTGCTCAGCTGCTTCAGCCAAGGGATTCTGCTGCACTAACTTTTGAAATTGCTGCTCCTGTTTCCTCTTTATCTCCTCTTCATTCTCCTGATTCATTGGAAGAACTTTGTTTTTCTGAAAGTCCAGACCAAGTCTATTGTTTTGAAACTGAAGCTAGTGTCTCACAAATCAATAAGAATTTGTCATCAGTATTGGGCGAAAAGGTTTTGTTTGCAGAGGATAACTTAGAGAGTCAAACCAAGAAAGCTGGAGTGAGTCTTGACCATGATATCGTGTTCGGACATTCATTAGAAATCCAGTCCGCCTCAGGCATTTCAAAGGATAATGAACTGTCTGCTGAGACTACTCAACAGGAAGATGTACTCCAGAAAAGCCCTTTTGATTCTTTACATGCTTGTGCTATGTCTGAGCTCACAGAGCATACTGGTACAGGGTTTAAAAGCTCTGGCAGCAATGTAGGGGACATTTCAAAGAGAGAGCAGACAGTTGATGGCGCAGTTGAGTCATCTCAGGATACCCCACTCAGTACATTGGGTAAAATTAATGAAACTAGTGTACCCAGCCTTGAAAAGAAAGGAGACACTACTGTAGGGTTTCAGGGTCTCTTGGAAGAAAGTGGTAATGAGTTGAAGCTTTCTTTAGTTAGTACTTCTAATGAAACTCCTGAATCTCCAGAAACTATATCCCCTGCAGTGCCATCACCTCTTATTCCTGAAGTGAAATCTTCATTGGCCACTCAACCATATGTGACATTTGCAACTTTTGATCCTACTCAGGCATTTCAGTCCCCATTGCCCAGTGTGGAAGTTTTTGGCAGGGATGTATCTGTAAAAGAAGATTCTTTTCTTAAAGATATTTCTGATCAGATGGATGCAGAGCCTGTCATGAGCCATCTTCAGTTTAAACCAGTTATGCCCTCTACTGTTGTTTTGTCCCATGTTGTAGAAGTAACAGATGACGGTACAACTATAAAGATTTGTGAAAGTCCTACACCTGACATTGTACAAGGGGCTTGTGATAGTGAACAAGATTTGTCAACTTTAAAGTCTGGAGATGATGCAACTGTTGATCTTGTTCAAGTATCAGAGTCTATCAAGGAGTTAAGGGACCCTTTCATGAATTTAGCTGACTCGCCTCAAGAGACTGTTGGATCTGTTATGCCACCATCTCTGCCAGATATCTTGGAGTCTCCTTTAAGTTCAGGTAAAGTTGCATCTGGATCTTCAGAGGGAACTCCCGATTCTGATATATGCCCTGTTAGGAAGGAACATTTAGATACAATTACAGAGACCCTGGATGCTTCAGTCATTGAAGGAAAAACGACTATTGAAGCAGAGGTAGATATTTCAATGAAGTATGAAACTTTAAATGATATCACTTTGGGTGAACATGAAAATGTACCTGCTTTTGGACTAGATAGCCAGCTTACTGCATGTGATTTGGTAAAGGAAGCACAAAATATGACCAGTGATACCTTTTATCCTTCTGCAAATGTTGAGGAAAATCTTATTGTAGACAATATGGATACATTTTTATGTATTACACAGGAAGTAGTCACTCTGAATGTTGCTGCATCTGGGGATGCAAAATCATCTAATGTAATTGGTCAGCAGGAGACTTGGAAACTTCTTCAACAGGATCAATCCATTGTGTCCGACATGGAAGAAAATGTACCTATTGTTACATCTTCAGGTTTTGAAATTGAAAATGAAGATGACATGTTAGAAGAAGTTAAGACATTAATTCAAGGATCTCGTGAGTCTGCAGATGAAATCTCTCCTTTGAAACATGCCGAAGAAGTCAAAACATCTGTTTACCAAGAATTACTACCTGAAGAATTTGAAATAATAGATCCTTTACCTACCAAGTTAACAGAAAATGCAAATGACTTTTTGGAAGCTATGGATAAATCTGAAGTTGCAGCCATTTCTGAACAACTTATGACACAAGATGCCCATACATCCAGCTTTAAGGTAGCTGAAGAAATTGCAAATGTGCATGCATTTTGTGCAAAGAAAGCCGATGATCAGTTTTTAGAACTGATGCCAGAGGAAGAGAAACTGGAATCTGTACAAGAAACTAAGATTATTGCTAGCAAATATTTAGCTGAAGATAAAATTCCTGAAGTTTCTGCAGAAGCTCCCTGGATAGCTACACAGATTTCTAGTGTCCATTCTACTACTGAAGAACTCTGCCAACCAGTACTACTTTTAAGGAAGGAGGAGGACAAGGCACCTGCTGAAAGAACTGAAGTATCCAAAGTTGATCGGTCAGAAAGTCTGAACGGAGCAGGTAATTTTAACATGTATCACATACCAGCCTGTTACAAACATCACTCATTATTATTATTTTTTTTTTTTTTGTCTAGTGTTGCATGTTATAGTAAACTGTGTTTCTCTTCTTTGAAAGTTGGGTTGATGGTTTATTTTTTGGGCATATATCCTCATTTTTACACACTTCCATATACAACCTGTACATTTTTTTTTTTCCAAATGTTAAACGCAATATAATTTGTTGCATAAAGATTTTCTCTCGGGTAGTGATTAATGTTATTTTCCAGTGGTGTGTCAGAAGTTGCCTGTTGTAAAATATTAGCAATGGAGTATATGGTGAGGTGAGACTGAATATCCCAGTGTTCGGCAACATTTTATTTGATAGCTCATAAGTCTGTTAATTTTTATTGCATGCTCATAATTTTAATAGAGGCTCATAATTTTAATAGAGGAGTAGGAACCTATTCTGGTAGCAGCAGGCACTAAAGTAGATTCTAAACCAAGAAGGAATAACGGTCTTAACACATACATTTGCACAGGGGAAATTACAATACTACGGTAAACCTGTCATCCAGTTTTGTGTGTGTGTGGATTTTTTTTTTTTTTTTAAATTTACTGAAAACTCAGGAATATACCCTATCCTAGGTTTGAACTTACCCTCTAGCCACCTTGAGGTAGAAACGCTACAATGATATAAAATATACGCAGCTATTTTCATTTTGATTTTATATTTGTAAATATTTAATATATTCTGGCATTTTATTTTATATATTCAGTTTGTGAAAATGAAAAAATAACGGTTGAAATTACTGTGGCCAAGAATACTCTTAGTGCCTATTTACATAAATTTATTAAGACTATATGGTTTGTTAATGTTGAAATTAAATGGTGGTTAACTCATTATACTCTAGGAGGAATAGAATATACTCACTGTGCACATATACCTAAGTAATAAACTAAGCATAGACACTAAGCTATTACAGCCACAGAATTCCTATTTGGACAGATAGTTGTTAAATTAATAGTGTATTCTGTGAAAGAAAATGTAGATTATAATTACACTATGGGTGAGCAGAGGTAGAAAGCACATCTTATGAAAATTATATAGATTTACTAGTTGACTTGATAGTACCTACTACCAACATACTGGAAACGTTTTAAAAGACTAATGGGTTGGGAAGTTAAGTGGCCTATGGTACAAATTAAGAGAAGTGTGCTTATAAATGAAGTTGTGGCCACATCAACGATCAAGTTTGTAGTTCTGAGCTCTATATTTGAAGGAAAACCGAGAAAATGCCAGAGAAAAATTAATCCCAAGACTTGGGCTACAAACTGCTTCGATTGGTGCCGAGTCATAAATTTTTTTTTTTTTTTTTAATGAAGGGAGATTAAGAGATAACATTTTTTTTTTTTTTTTTGAAATTCAACTATTAAAAAATTTGAGTTGCATTATTTTAAAGTAGCAAATGGTAAATTTTAACTAAAGATTACATCTTGCCTGAAGAAGGGGCCTGAGTTGCCTCGAAAGCTTGCATATTGTAATCTTTTTAGTTTGCCAATAAAAGGTGTCATTTTGCTTGACTTCTCATTACAACTAAAATTTAAACAATTCGCACCTTTTAGAATTTTCGAATTTTAACTCATCTCCATTTGCAGATATTAGGCAAATAGGAAATGTAAGTCCAGGCTGGGCTGAAACTTTGTTCTTATTTTCTAAATATTTTTATACAAAACAGTAGCTTTGTTGTGACTGAAACTCGAGTTGTTCATTAATGACATTTGTAATGACCATGAAGCTGCTTCAAAAAGCTGAAATGTTGTTTCATGAATATCTGAACCTGCACCAAATTAGTACTTGTTTATACAAGTATTTTGTTATATTTTGATTGTCAGTAGTCAATATAAACAATAAAGGTGAACATCTATGTTTTAAAGGACAGAAAATATTTTTCAATATATACAAGATAAACTCTACCATAAGGAAACACTAACGTTATAGTCCTTGCTGATTAAATAACAAGTTTCTTCCATTAACAAGTAATTCAATCTAATAGAAATGTGTTGACCATTACTAAATTAGTAGTCCTGCTGTATGCTTTAAATTCAAAGATGATCTGAACTGGTTTCTGACCAATAATAATTTGTAAATGTTGAAACTGAAGAACAGAATGTTTGGATTCATGTGACATGAAATGTTTATGGAGGTGCGACTTATTTCCATATTCCCATTGTTTATACTTTAAAGTGGTCTAGTTGAAGTACCATTTAGTACAACCTGTGAACAGCTGGGCGAGTTAATTTTCTAATATCCCTTAATCCAGATTCATAGTTTTGGGAGCCAGTAGGTTTTCTGGCAGCACTGAATGTGAAGACAGAGTTATGCAAGTTGTTATAGGAGGACTGTTCATGACAGTAGGATTGCCACATGATACGGCACAGTTATAAAAAAATTCCTGAAAAGAAAGATATATTGGAAATATTGACAGGATATGACAAAGTTTAAATACATACAATATGGCAAATTCAGTTAGGCCAGATTTTCAAACCAAGAAATTTGGTTGGGTCAGACATTTTCAGCGGCTGGTAAGCAGCAGGTAATGACATCTAATGTCTATTCATTGTTTCCCCGTTTAAATTTGGTCACATCTGACAAACTATAGTTGAACAGAACCTGAGGTAGTAGCAGTACTTTTTTTTTTCCCCCACTTTTGAAATAAAAAATAAAACATTTTGGCTATGTCTGAACAAGGCACATCTCAAAAGTGCATATAAACAAAATAGTGCATGGTAGTAGTCACAACATTTGTTTCCCTTTTGAAATAAAATAAATATTTTGGTCATATAATAATAATTATTTATCTTTACATGTTGTTTTTCTCACTACTTAAAACTCTGTGCATACCCATGTGGGATGCAAACCCATAATTTTTTTAATGTGAGGCAGCAGTGTTGATTGTGCCACCGCCTATATGTAAGACCCAGTTATATCACAGAGTGCATTTAACAGAACAAAAAAAAAACCTATCTGCACTATCAAAGCTATTAGTGCACAAACTCATAACAAGTGATAACAGTAACACATATGAACACATCTATGGCACACTGAGGGGAATAGGTTTGTTTTAAATCACCACGTGTGCTGATATTGTGATGCGTCTTGCTACTGCATGTGGTGTGGAGGGTCCATCATTTGAACAGGCCGGACACAAGGTATTCTGCTGGGCTATCAGCTTTGCAACCCTGACAGTCGAGGTATGATTTCAGTGAAGTCCAGTTTTATATTTGGGGTTGTGTATTGTTTTGATGGGTGGGGGGGCTTGTCAGTTACCTTCAAACTTAAAAGCAGTGTTTATTTATAAAGTGTATTGTGAACACGTTCAATCAGCATCTTGGAAAAAGAATATTTTAGTTAGTGTTCTCTGGTAAAAACAACAACGTTTCTTTTGTTTGTTTTTTTTTAAATCCATAAAAAAATGTGTTGTTACCTTATTTATATCATGGTAAACTATGATTGGATATGATTAACTTTTGGTATTTTTTCCCTTTCTGCCCCAGTTCCTTTAAAGCTAATGCTATTGCCTTTCTTCCTTGCTTTATAATATAATTGTGCAGTTCTGTTGTATTGCTCGCTAGTTGGTCTGTGTGCGTGAGACTGTGGTTACTGCAGCCTAGTGCATTATAAGCACCTGCCTTTAAGTGATGCCCATCTAATATTTTAAATGATAAACACAAATGGCAACATTTTTCAAACTATTGTATGGAATAAACATATGAAACGCCCAGTAATCCACAAGGCTTGGAGTCTGTAGGTTTCAAAAGATTGGATATCCTAACTATTGATTTGTCCACCTCTGATTGATGCTTATTTTCACTCCTGAAGAAATGATGGTAATACTGTAAATACCAGGAGGTGGGTATACCAGAAACTATTTCCTGCTGCTGTGTTCAACAACTTCATAGTGTAAAAATTGTGACTGATACACAAACTTTGTACTGCATAGTAATACAGCATCAGAATATGATCTTGTGCTTACAATCTCATGAATAGAGGATGAATAATTACCTTTAAAATGTGATCATACTGAAAGTATTTTTTTGTTTTTGTTAATATTTTACTATTAACTATAATTGTAAATATGTAAAATGGTTTATAATTACATAGCTGACTTGTGTTTTTTTTTTTTTTTTGTGTGTCACTTTTTTGATAAGGTCAGATAAGTTGTTTTTTTTTTTTTTTTTTTTTACTAAACCTAACATTTAAGTACAAACTAGCTGGAACTTAGGGTGATAACTATCAAAAATGATGGGCAAAAATAAAATCTAAATTTCTTGGGTTTTTTTAATTGACAAAGTCACCTTTCACGAGTGGCAACACTGGCAATCCTGTTAATTGTTAGTCTTTTTGACTGTCAGGTAACATATATAGAGCTGGACAGTTTGACATCCGTGGCAGAGCCATGGATGCTGAGCAGGCTCCTGTCAATCAGGGAGAATCCACTGCATCCACTACACAGTATCATCTCCAGACAGAGGAGCAGCTTCAGCAACAGACTGCTGTCACTGTCCTGCTCCACTGACAGACTGAGGAGATTGTTCCTCACCCACACTATGCGACACTTCAATTCCACTCGAGGTGGTAAACGTTAACATTATACAAAGTTATTGTCTGTTATACCTGCATTTTTATCAGTCTTTAATATTGTTTTTTTTTTATCAATATGCTGCTGCTGGAGTATGTGAATTTCCCCTTGGGATTAATAAAGTATCTATCTATAACTCTTTAATTCTGACAGTCAGTTTGCAAAAGCTTTACAAAATCGTTCCTTTGAAAGAAGCACAGGGGTACCCTTTTTTTGGATTTTTATTGCATTTACTAATTCCCAGGTACAATAAGGGGTTCTTTTGATGGCAATATTATGATGTGATCTCGTTTTTTTCTTAGGTGTATTTATGAAAATCCTTTCAGATTTGCGGCATGGTGACACTTTCAAAATGAAATATAAACTGTAGTTAACACGCCATATATAAACCTACAGGAATGCATAACAGGTGTCATTCTGAACATTAAGAAATTCAGAGTCAACAATGGTAAAGTGGCACACAGTGCTATGGCAGCAGCTCAAGAAAAAAATAATGCTAATGCTAACCTTCACAATTTTTATAACGCATCTTAATGAATAAACGAGGCCTAGTATGCTACTAACCCAGCTATACTAAGCAACCGTCAACCAAAATAATTTCTGTTATTAATTTTGGGGAAGAACTAATAATACTTTAAATGAAAATGCCAACTACAAAAAGTGTTCTTTTTAAAATGTTCAACAGAGCATGATAATGTGTTTCTCTTGGTAAAACATTTTACGTTTTTTCCAGTTCTTTCTTAGCTTTATGCTAGGTATGTTGTGCAGTCTTGATGCTTGAAGATTGTGAAGGACGATTTAGGGCATTGTTATTTCCTAATATATAAGAATTAAGAGGCTTGTGTACAACTAGTGTTTTAAATGACACTGAAAGTCTGTGAGGTGCACATAAAACTGAGGCTTTGTTTAGAGATATCCGTAATCTGAATAGAAATTTTTGTTTGAGTAAAGACAAACTTAACAGAAGTACACCCAGTATGGACTACTGGATTTAAAATTCAGTCCTGGAAAGCTGGATCTTTGTCATTACAGCATTGCCCACTGCACCAAGCAAATAATATGTTAATTAACTACAGTTGGTGGTGTCACAGAAATTATATTTATAGAGTGTAAATTATTTAGGTTTTTAAAATACCTTAACAGTATGGAATTACTAGAGTTGTCTTTAATCTTACAGTTGCTCACCCTATTTGATTCCTCATAAATTTAAGTTTTGGTATAATTGGTTAGCTTTAAGAGAGACATTAGATGCACAGAGAAAATTTGCCCAGTTTCATTTTTACCTAATCTTCACAGCTTGGGGATGTGGGAAAAAAAATTCATTCAGACATTGGAGTAAGTGTGTCACCTCTAGATAGAATATTTCCACTGTGACATAATGGCTAATAATGCTCCTTTTGCAGCTTTAAAGTCTTGAATATAAATCTCTTTTCCCCCTCCCCCTCTAATCTCCAAAAGATGTACTTTAAGATAATTGGCAATACTAAATTGGTATAGTATGAATAAGTGTTGATAAGTCATAATAATATGACTCAGATTCAACCTACTGTAGTACAGGGCGACAACAAACTCTGTAACCCAGTGTTGCCAGGATAGGAACAGGTGTCCCGTGCTCCTGAACTGGCTAAGTGTAACATTGGTGCCATCTAGTGCTAGGCTGGCACATGTACAGTATTATTTATTGGCTTTTAAAAGAAAAGTAAATGTGGAATGGGGTAGTGAACTGCTTGTTTTGGTCATCTCTTGGCATGCATAAATTTTAGGTTGTTTGATTTTATTTGATATGACTTAATTTACTGCTGTCAACCACCCATCATGATTTGAAATATCTGCAGGATTTTATAATATAATACTATAGAGTCGCCCTTTTTGTGAAGGAAGACCGATATAACATGCGCACATATGAACAATCCCATTCAGCTCACCTTGATTATAACAACAAACACACTACAGTAGAAGTAGTGTTTGTAGCAGTTCATAACACAAAAAACACTGCCTCATTCTTTTTAGACATACAGTTGGAATGCGAGGATGATGTATATTATCAGTTACTTCTGTTAAATATGATTGAATAAATAAAATGTTCGCAACATGATCAAATTTAATATAAAACAATTTGAGTCTTTACATTTTGATGACTGGTAGAAAATTGTGAAGTTTTTATGGCTTATTCTAGTGACTTGTGCCTACTTTCCTGGATGTATGTGCAACTTAAGCTCCACATTGATACCTTTGTCATCCACATACATAAATGACCTCCAATTCACCTATGGTGTTGAGGATAACTGCTGTGATGCATACATATATATTTAAATATTACAATATACACATTAATTTGAAATAAAGAATTAAAATATATTTCCTTGCTTGGTAATAGATGCACTGAAGTTGTGTATATACTGTGTATCGTAGCATTCTTAGATCCAGTTTAGGTTTGTAGGGGCCGGAGCCTGTTCTTGCGGCATTGAGTGCAAGGAGGGAACCTTTGAGAGGAAACCTGACTATTGAGAAAACCTTCATCGATGATTGGAACAATTTGCAAACTCTAAATATTAGACAATAGCGTGTTGGATTTGATCACAGAACCCTGGATTTGTTTGGTATTTGTGCTAATCACTGAGGCCCATTGAGGCCTGTTCTTTTGCTGTTTTGTTTTTTTAAGGTACAAGTGATGAGTTGTATTTTACCTTTGTACATCATTTTTTGACATTTAGCAAAAGAAAGCCATAGAGAACAGTCTAATTTGCCTTAATATATATTTTTTAATTATTTTTAAAGAGGGCTATTTGGTGACATTTAATTGTCCTTTTATGATTTTGTGTAGGTGTGTGTATGTCCTGTGAAAAGCTGCTGCCCTATTCAAGGGTAATTCTGTTCTTGTACTAGATGCTTTACAAGATGAAGAAAGAAAAGTTTATATGAAACAAAAATAAGATTATGCAATACTAAGTAAAGTAAGCTGAGAAGGCTGGGAGGACAGAAAAAACAAACAAAAAAAAAAAAAAAAAAAACTCCAGAGGGTTGGAAAAAAATAATCTGCAGTGGTTCTGAGGCCAAGACACCACCCAGCCCCCCATTGGACATTCTACCTAACATAAATGATCTAAATCGGTCCTTATGGCTTTCAGGCGTCATATGAAAGAATTTGATGATGATGGTCATGTGGACATCTGGGGCTACTCCCTTCAATCCATCAATGTAGGGAGTGCACGGTGCCTTGATCAGGTGGTGGTTGCGCACAATGACACCACAGAAAACTGGAAAAAGAACAGAGCATAGCAGGGATTAGTTTGGATTACGGATCCTTAATGAAAATGATAATTCAATATACATCTTAATGGGGTTACACTAAAATGTAACTATGAGAAAGTCATGTTAAAATAATGAGTTTTTAGCAGTTTTTTTAAAAATCACCGTATTAGCCTGGTGAATTTCTATTGCTAAACTATTCAATATTTTAGGTGCATAACAGCAGGAGGCTACCTGACCACTTCTTTTAAGTTTAGGTCTTAGAATTGTAGGCAGACACTCATTTGAAGATCTAAGCTTACACCTTAGGTGACAGGCATTCCAAAATATAGGACTGAGTGAGATTATTTAAGGCTTTGTAAACAGCTGTACTATCGGTAAAACTGCTTCTGAGTTATACGTGGCAAAATAAGTTTACCTTTATTAGGATAAACTGCAGATAAATGTAATGTGCCTCTAATGCTCATTGTGACCAGCTGAATTTCAAAAACATTTCAATCATTATAAACCTTGGGGAGGGGTGAGCTAAATATTTTAGACTTCAGTAGTAGCCAAAAGTTTTGCAACAGATGTTTTGTTTTGCAAACTTTTCAGATTATTTTTTGTACATGTTTCTATGGTATACTGAAGAACAATTATAAACATTTCATAAGTTTCAAAGGCTTTTATTCGCAAATGTATCCAATTTATGTAAAGAGTCAATATTTACAGTGTTGACCCTTCTTTGTAACTTCTACAGTTTGCTCTGTCATGCTGGATATCAGCATCTGGGCCAAATCTTGAGTAATGGTGATCCATTCTTCCATTTTAGTGCTTGGAGTTGATCAGAATTTGTGGGCTTCTGTTTTTTCACCCACTTTTTGAGAACTGAGCACAGGCTTTGAATGGGATTAAGATCTGGGGAGTTTCCTGGCTGTGGGTCAAAACTTTCAATGTTATGATCTCTGATCCACTTCATCACTTTTGCCTTGTGACATGGTGCTCCATCATGCTGGAAAGTGCACATATCATCACGAAATTGCACCTGGATTGTTGGAGAAGTTGCTCTTGGAGGGTGTTTTGATATAATTTTTTATTTATGGCATTGTTCTTGGGCAGAAGTTTGAGTGGGTCCACTCCCTTGGATGAGAAGCAATCCCACACATGGATTGTCTCAGGATGCTTCCCTGTTGGCACAACACAGGACTCGTGGTAGCGTTCACCATTTCCTTTTCCGGACAATCGATTTTTCCAGATGTTCCAAACAGTCGGAAGGAGGATTCATCCAAAAAATAACTGCACCCATCTTCTGCTGTCCTACCTACAGAATTTCAGTCTGTCCTTGGATGTTTTTCAGGGAAAGAAGTGGCTTCTTTGCTGCAATACTTGACACAAGGCCTTTGTTCAGAAGTCTTTGCCTCACTGTGTGTACAGATGCTCTCATCACCCACCTAATGCCAATACTGACCAAGCTCTGCACTGGTGGCCGTACAGTTCTGTAGTTGCCTCCTCAGGAGGAGACAGTCCTTGCACTCGCTGGACACTTTTAGCTGATCATTTTGTGCCAGGGCCAAAATAAGTGAAAATGGTTTTTTTTTCGGATAGTTAACTTTTTATGCTAATAAAGCTCTTTGCAATGAATAATAAAAACATAAATGAAAACAACCCCTCCTTTAACCGTCACCTTATCGTGGTGGAGGGGTTTGCGTGTCCCAATGATCCTAGGAGCTCTGTTGTCCGGGGCTTTATGCCCCTGGTAGGGCCACCCAAGGCAAACTGGTCCTAGGTGAGGGATGAGACAAAGAGCGGTTAAACAAACCTCCTATGAAGAAAAACAATTTTGGACGGCGTTTTCCCTTGCCCGGACGCGGGTCACCGGGGCCCCACTCTGGAGCCAGGCCTGGAGGTGGGGCTCGATGGCGAGCGCCTGGTGGCCGGGCCTGCACCCATGGGGCTCAGCCGGGCACAGCCCGAAGAGGCAACGTGGGTCCCCCTTCCCATGGGCTCACCACCTATGGGAGGGGCCAAGGAGGTCGGGTGCAGTGTGAGTTGGGTGGTGGCCGAAGGCGGGGACCTTGGCGGTCGGATCCTCGGCTACAGAAACTGGCTCTTGGGACGTGGACTGTCACCTCTCTGAAGGGGAAGGAGCCTGAGCTAGTGCGCGAAGTTGAGAGGTTCCGGCTAGATATAGTCGGACTCACCTCGACGCACAGCTTGGACTCTGGAACCAATCTCCTTGAGAGGGGCTGGACTCTCTACCACTCTGGAGTTGCCCCCGGTGAGAGGCGCCGAGCAGGTGTGGGTATACTTATTGCCCCCCAACTTGGAGCCTGTACATTGGGGTTTACCCCGGTGGACGAGAGGGTAGCCTCCCTTCGCCTTCGGGTGGGGGGACGGGTCCTAACTGTTGTTTGTGCGTATGCACCGAACAGCAGTTCGGAGTACCCACCCTTTTTGGAGTCCCTGGAGGGGGTGCTAGAGGGCATACCTTCTGGGGACTCCCTCGTTCTGCTGGGAGACTTCAATGCTCATGTGGGCAATGACAGTGAGACCTGGAAGGGCGTGATTGGGAGGAATGGCCCCCCTGATCTGAACCCGAGCGGTGTTTTGTTATTGGACTTCTGTGCTCGTCACGGATTGTCCATAACGAACACCATGTTCAAGCATAGGGGTGTTCATATGTGCACTTGGCACCAGGACACCCTAGGCCTCAGTTCGATGATCGACTTTGTGGTCGTGTCGTTGGACTTGCGGCCACATGTCTTGGACACTCGGGTGAAGAGAGGGGCGGAGCTGTCAACTGATCACCACCTGGTGGTGAGTTGGCTTCGATGGTGGGGGAGGATGCCGGTCAGGCGTGTTAGGCCCAAACGTGTTGTGAGGGTCTGCTGGGAACGTCTGGCAGAGCCCCCTGTCAGAAGTAGCTTCAACTCCCACCTCCGGCAGAACTTCGACCACATCCCGAGGGAGGTGGGGGACATTGAGTCCGAATGGGCCATGTTCCGTGCCTCTATTGTTGAGGCAGCTGACCGGAGCTGTGGTCGGTGCCTGTCGTGGCGGCAATCCCCGAACCCGCTGGTGGACACCGGCGGTGAAGGATGCCGTCAAGCTGAAGAAGGAGTCCTACAGGACCCTTTTGTCCTGTGGGACCCCGGAGGCAGCTGATAGGTACCGGCAGGCCAAGCGGAATGCGGCTTTGGTGGTTGCTGAGGCAAAAACTCGGGCGTGGGAGGAGTTTGGGGAGGCCATGGAGAATGACTTTCGGACGGCTTCGAGGAGATTCTGGTCCACCATCCGGCGTCTCAGGAAGGGGAAGCAGTGCAGTGTCAACACTGTATATGGTGGGGATGGTGCGCTGCTGACCTCGACTCGGGATGTTGTGGGTCGGTGGGGGGAATACTTCGAAGACCTCCTCAATCCCATTAACATGCCTTCCAATGAGGAAGCAGAGCCTGGGGACTCAGAGGTGGACTCCCCCATCTCTGGGACTGAGGTCACCGAGGTGGTCAAAAAACTCCTTGGTGGTAGGGCCCCGGGGGTGGATGAGATACGCCCGGAGTTCCTCAAGGCTCTGGATGTTGTAGGACTGTCTTGGCTGACACGCCTCTGCAACATCGCATGGACATCAGGGACAGTGCCTCTGGATTGGCAGACCGGGGTGGTGGTCCCCCTCTTTAAGAAGGGGGATCGGAGGGTGTGTTCCAACTACAGAGGGATCACACTCCTCAGCCTCCCTGGAAAAGTCTATTCAGGGGTCCTGGAGAGGAGGGTCCGTCGGATAGTCGAGCCTCGGATTCAGGAGGAACAGTGTGGTTTTCGTCCTGGTCGCGGAACAGTGGACCAGCTCTATACCCTTAGCAGGGTCCTGGAGGGTGCATGGGAGTTTGCCCAACCAGTCTACATGTGTTTTGTGGACTTAGAAAAGGCATTCGACCGTGTCCCTCGGGGAATCCTGTGGGGGGTACTCCGAGAGTATGGGGTACCGGCCCCCCTGATAAGGGCTGTTCAGTCCCTGTACGATCGGTGCCAGAGCTTGGTCCGCATTGCCGGCAGTAAGTTGAACCCGTTTCCAGTGAGAGTTGGACTCCGCCAGGGCTGCCCTTTGTCACCGATTCTGTTCATATCTTTTATGGACAGAATTTCTAGGCGCAGCCAGGGTGTTGAGGGGGTCCAGTTTGGTGGGCTCAGGATTGGGTCACTGCTTTTTGCAGATGATGTTGTCCTGTTTGCTTCATCAGGCCGTGATCTTCAGCTCTCTCTGGATCGGTTCGCAGCCGAGTGTGAAGCGGCTGGGATGAGAATCAGCACCTCCAAATCCGAGACCATGGTCCTCAGCCGGAAAAGGGTGGAGTGCCCTCTCAGGGTTGGTAGCGAGATCCTGCCCCAAGTGGAGGAGTTCAAGTATCTCGGGGTCTTGTTCACGAGTGAGGGAAGAATGGAGTGTGAGATCGACAGGCGGATCGGTGCGGCATCCGCAGTAATGCGGGCATTGCATCGGTCTGTCGTGGTGAAAAAGGAGCTGAGCCGCAAGGCGAAGCTCTCAATTTACCAGTCGATCTATGTTCCTACCCTCACCTATGGTCATGAGCTATGGGTAGTGACCGAAAGAACGAGATCGCGAATACAAGCGGCTGAAATGAGTTTCCTCCGCAGGGTGTCTGGGCTTTCCCTTAAAGATAGGGTGAGAAGCTCAGTCATCCGGGAGGGGCTCAGAGTAGAGCCGCTGCTCCTCCGCATCGAGAGGAGTCAGATGAGGTGGCTCGGGCATCTGATCAGGATGCCTCCTGGACGCCTCCCTGGTGAGGTGTTCCGGGCATGTCCAACCGGGAGGAGGCCCCAGGGAAGACCCAGGACACGCTGGAGGGACTATGTCTCTCGACTGGCCTGGGAACGCCTTGGGATTCTCCCGGAAGAGCTAGAAGAAGTGGCCGGGGAGAGGGAAGTCTGGGCATCTCTGCTCAAGCTGCTGCCCCCGCGACCCGACCTCGGATAAGCGGGAGACAATGGATGGATGGATGGATGGATAAATGAAAACAATGTGAATTGCCACCACAAAAACTGAAGCTGTAAATTTTCCAAAACACTTTTATGTTGCTGCCAAAACTTTTGGCCACTGCTGTACAACATCAATAATATTTATCATCGACAACTTTATTGGTTGAGTTTAGAGGTTCATCATTGGTATTAAAAGATTTGGCTTCACAGGGGCACAGTGATGCCTTTATTTAAACAAAGTGTTTGAGGACCCTGCTGTTCAATATGCAGTGGAATACAGGATTAGAATACTTCTTGAAAGGCGTATGGTTCTTTGAAATGTGTTTTCTTTGGTAATATTGAACTAACTGGAATAACAAGGTCAATGTAAATTTGTTGCTTCAAACTTTTATTTGTAGTGCATTACTTTTCACCAAAAAAACAAAACCATAATAAAAAAATCCTTCAATTGGATTAGGATAGACGTACAATAAAAAGCGCAAAATAAAAAACTAATCTTTTAATGCATTGCTAAAATCTTATTTTTTAATCCAAAACTATAAAAGTCATCCAGATAGGCATATATTAAATCTTGAGTTAAAAACTTGGCAAATGTCCCCTTCATTTCTTCACTACCCACTATAAATGAATTGATTGACTCAGCTTGCATTCACTTTTGACTTCCTAAAAACAAAAAACCTTTGTATTTTTTAAAGATGTTTCTTTTGATTGCATCAATTTTTATTGTATTGGTTTATTTTTAAGTTTTTACAGTTTATGGAGCTGCTTTGGCAAGATTTGTTTCCGGTGACAGCAAAACCAAACAGTTTCAGCTGATGGGTTAAATATAGGTCATATATATATATATATATAATATATATATATATATATATAATATATATATATATATATATATATATATATATATATATATATATATATATATATATATATATAATATATATATATATATATATATATATATAATATATATATATATATATTATATATATATATATAATATATATATATATATATTATATATATATATAATATATATATATATATAATATATATATATATATAATATATATATATATATATATAATATATATATAATATATATATATATATATATATATTATATATATATATATATATATATATAATATATATATAATATATATATATATATATATATATAATATTATTATAATAGATACTATATGTAGTATCAGACACTTTACCACTGAGTTTTACCAATTTGCATTTTTTTTCTAGCATTGCAACTTTAAGATGGGGGAGAGTTGACCCAGTGAACCCCTTTAGAATGTGTATATGGGTGCTACATTTTTTTTAACCCACCTGAAATGTTCAGCTATTGGAATCTGCAATTTACAGATTGGAGCAAATGTCTAGCACAAACAAACATTTTAAGAATATAAATAAAGTCCTCTGTTTAGCTATATTTGGCAGCAAGTAAACAAGTCTTTGTACATTATATATCCTTTGACTCTTTCAACTACTTTTGAATTTGTTAGACTGCTGATTTGAGGAAGAAAGTCCTTAGTCTGTACATGTGTGGTGAATGCAGATTTATTTTACTAGCAAATTGTATATCCTATTTAAGAAATATCAATCATATTAAAAGGCACAGTGACATTTTATGTCTATAATGTTATACATTTATAAACAGTGTTTTGTGCTTTTGCTGCAATTGAAGTTTCTTCACTTTATTTCAAATGCGTTTTACTTATTTTTAGTTTTAAGTAGCTATGTCAATTAATTTAAGTATGTGGTTTCTGACAAAAGTTAAGACTTCTTCATTTATGTGGTGTGTTTTTAGTCTTGCACTCCATTAACCACAGTAGTAAAGTAGTAGTACTCATGTATGAATAATTTTTTGTTTCAAAATACTGCATAAAATACCTAGATTCTAAATAAACTTGACTCAAACCCATGCTTTGTTTCTAAGAGGGATTAAGAACAGTTGTCAGCCAAATATGCAAAATATAGTAAAATCATGTTAATTTAATCCCATCTGTCTATTATAAAAAAAAAAAAATCTGGGAAGGCTTGGAAGGAGATGATCAAGTGATCTTCTCGGAAGATAATTTGACGTCCCACGAAAGACACTTTAACGTCACGAGAGACAAGGCAGTGAGACAAAAGGATAGCTGCTGTACAGGCTTTTAAATGATTGACGCGCAGTGCGTGACGAGCAGAACACACAGCAAGGCAGCAGAAAGACCGCAGCTGATCAGACCGCATCTCCTCAGTGTGTGTTCAGCCCTCCCCCATCCCACTAATTAATTTCAAACACAAGGATTGTCAGGTTTTTCCAGTTATGTATAAAGACATGGCTCTGTTTTAAATATATTTCTCAAGGAGTGTGTAATAATACTTTGTGTTTAAACTTAAACTGCAAATTCTGGTTTATATTTAGCCGTGGACAAAATTATAATTACATTTATTAAACCTTTAGCAAGAGTTGAAGTAAAATGATTTTGTCAATGTCAACCATGATGGGAATTGTAGAGAAAGACAGACTTTCTTGTTCTAGATTTTGTATAAAGTTAGTATCTAGCAGATATGTAGCATACTGCCAAACACTGAGTGGCTGAGGATACACCCTCAAAAACTGTTCATTCATGTAATGGTGATACCTGTTTTATGCTATAGAGGAAACTAAGTATCCTGTTGCATCTTTTTGTTTGGGGTGGTGGGGGATTCAGTTAGTGACTGACTGTTTTAAGGGGCTGCTTCACAGCTCCACAACTATGAGAGCAAATGATATATATTTAAATTGTTTATTTTATTGGGCTGAATGGCTTGTTTTTTTCATTTAATAGAATACCAATTTTGTTTTAATTTCATCCCAAGACACACAAACTAACAATTGAAACTGAATATTTTCCCTTACTGTAAAGATGGACATTGTACAAAATAGGCACTTCAGATGGCTTTGTTCTTTAAGAAGAATAAGTGTTCAGCACAGACTTACTCATACACTACCAGAAAAAAAGACTGCTTGCAATAAGGAGATTGCATTGAGCCCCTCTCTCTGAGAAGCTTAGCTGGTGATTGCGCTGCGTCATTGTCTCTGCACCCTCTACCAATAACCCCCCCGCCAGCAGACAGTCAGGTGACCCAAGCCCTGCAGTACGAGTGCTGTAGTCCTTTGCAATCTGCCTGGCTAGACATTGGTGCAGTTCTTTGATTAAAGAGTTTGGGTTGTCCAATACTTCATCACGTCCTGTCCTGGGGCTACTTGCTAGAGGCTGGCTTTATGTTAATTTGACTGTTGGAGTTATAATGCGTAATTGACAAAGTTGTGATATAAATTTTCTAAGTATCGGAGATGGAATGCAAGCAGAAACCCTGGAAAGACCAAGGTAAGCTCTTTCAGTGGTATTTGTTAGGTTGAATATTAATTTCAATTTCAGTATGTTATTTTAATTTGTAGTTTTGAATGTTTAATTATGAAGTGTCAAATTCCCCTTGATGTAAACATTTTAAGTAAGAAGTGACACTTTTTGTATTGCTGATTAAATTCTGCTTAGCATACTAAGCAAAGAGAAAAATTGACTCGAGTTTGAATTGTGCATCTTTTTAACAATTGCCATTGGATTAAGTATTATGGTTAGCAGCACAGATTAGTACTGAAAACTCTTAAAATTAAGTGTCTGGCAGTTTTTGAACTCTCCCCTGTCTATCATACCTGGGGCTTCAGTGTGAGCTCCTAAAACTGTTCAGGTAATACCTGGGCTCCAAAAACGCACCATGCTTTTCAAACCAAAGTTAAGTGTGTACAGGAGATTGAAAATGTGTTTCCGAGTCAAAAAAAAAAAATACCAGAGACCCCAGATTTACAGGGCCAAATGATTTTTAACTTGGTTCATTTACTTGCTCTATCTGACGTGTGAACAGTTTCTGTGTGCTGTATAGAAAGGGTAAAGTCCTTAGACTTTGGTCGTTCTTTTTGTTAGAGACAGAAATAATATTGCCCTTTGTCAGTGAAGTGATAACAGTGAAGAAATGATGAAAGATTTAATGTTGCAACACCCCAACATAAATTGCAGCAACATGATGGGCTTCCCTTTGCTTTAAGTGGCGACACTCTGGTTTTGGCTTGCCCTGTAGGGAGGTCAGAAGCCGAAGACCTGGGATGTTTGAATTAAAACTTATTTGCTGTTTGCCGTCTCAGTCAGCAGTCAGCTGAAAATGTGTTTTTGGTCAAGTCATTTATAATGTTACACAAAGAAGACAAGATGTATGTTGCATTGTTAAGATTTTCCTAACAATCCCTAGAAACTTGAAAATTGTTGTGGGTAACTGGCATGCCTGGAGAAAATGCATGCTGACATGGGGAGAACATGTAGAATCTTTTGACGTATATATTTTAATAGCACAATTGCCAAACATTATAAAACTTTTTTTTTTTTGGGTGTCCAGATTTGTTCTTCTACACTGCATTGCAACAAGGCGAAACTGTTTGCTTTTATGCAGGCAAGCAAATGTTCCACTGTCTTGTTAGGTGCGACATGCATTAGGGTATCACTTTAGAAAGTGCTGAGGGACAGGGATTTAGTGGCTATTTATCAGGTTTCATTTTAATTTGAGGCAAGTTGCAAACAATTGTATAAAAATGTGTTGGGAGAAAAAGGTTTTGTATAAATTAAAAAAAAAAAATCATTACTAAGTGCTGCAGACATTGATAAAGCATGTAGTAAATTCCAAATGCAACATTTTACTTATATACCATTCTCCTCACTTTTTAATTTTGTGAACAAGTCGTACTTGCTGATGTAGCTGTTAGGGCTGAGATGAACATGTAAAAAAACAGACGGGAAGCTAAAAGCTGACAGTTTGTCAGAGTGTAAAATATATTTTTATTTCACAGCAACGTAAGTGCAGTGGTCAGGACTGCCATTTTACACATGAAGCAGCCTGGGTTTGAATCCCACACCAGTCGTGGTCCATGTAGAGTTGGCATGTTTTCCCATTATCTGCATGGAGTTTCATTCCAGGATAGGAGTAAAGGTTAAGTTAATCGATAATTCCAAATTGTCCCATGTAAGACTTTTGGTGTGTACATAAGAGAGCCTTGCAATGGACTGCCAATCTCCAGGGCTGGTTCCTTCCTTGTGCCCAGTGCTGCAGGGAATAGGTTCAAGTGCTCCGCTATTCTGAATTGCATTAAGAAAGTTTGAGGATGCTATGTTGCATAATTAGTGACTGCACAGTTCACAAGTTGCCATCTGCTGTCAATGACTTTGAAATCTGTTAAACGCAGGCGTAGTGTAAACTCATAACCCTCAGACATCCCAGTGCTGTGGTTGAAATACCACTTCATATTTTATCTAGTGCAAGTGATTTCATATTTGTGATAACATGACAGAGTTATGAAGTATTTAGCAGGCTGACTTCACTTGCGTAGTGTGCCAGAGAATTGACAATGTTATGTTTGGGGCAGGAGGCAATGTTAACTTGATGTTTTAGCAGTAATTATTAAACATCTGTACACTTCTCAAGCTGTGATTTCATTATCACTAAAGATGATTGAACCAGTTCTGGTAGTGTCAGTGTATAACCAAAAACATGACACTACGTTACTATGCTTTTCAAATAAAGTTGGGCACTATTCTCGAGAGGTTTGTATCTTGTGTTGTTAATTCTGCAGACATTGTTTTTGTGAATAACAGACTGACATCTTCAGCTCTATACTGTGAAAGCTATTACAGAATTTGCATTCTCCCCACTGATGCTGTTTTTCAATTATCAAAGGCACGTTTCTTGGCTGCCTTGGATGTTGCCAGCTAATACCAGTAATCTGTCCCTTGGATGTTGCCAGCTAATACCAGTAATCTGTTTTGCATGTAAAATATTGAAATAGTTTGTTTTTTTAGTGCTATAGTTCGAAATGTTGTTATACCCTCCACTTTTATTTCCTTTGTTTTTATAGATATTTCTCCGTTCTGTATTTGCTATTGACTCCATAGATGGACATTACTGTTTACTTAATGATGCTGAGTGTTGCATTAGCAACCGCATACCCCAGTAATGAGAATGAGAAAATGAGAATACATAAATATTTTTAAACGTTAAGGCTCATACAGTATAAGCAAAAATAAAACGTGACATTCTTTTCTTTCGTCTCCTGTTAAGTATGTTTCTCCCCAGTCTTGCATCTGTCAATGTGTAACTAAAGGCAGCAGCAGCTCCTGTGCACTGCAGCGAGAGGACCATCGCGGGGCAGTTCGCACTGTGTAATGGGGTTTTGAGTAAAACACTGCAATCTCCGTTTTCGATATTGTTGTATATGCAACACCAAACATATTGCATTTTAATCAAGAATGTTTCCAATAAAGTCTCAAATACCATTCCAGGTTTCAATTTTGGTGAAAAATCGCCATCACTAAGGTGCAAGGTCGCTTTTCTTGCATTTGACTCGTGTCCTGTTTTCTCTTTTCAACGGAGCAGCAGCAGTAAAGCGTGCCGTGGACGGATGATATAATCCCTTCACATAAAAACGTGTTCAGATCGCACTACTCCGACCTTTTACAGATAGCCTGGACAATGGTTTCCGAAAATATTAATTGTAAAATTTCATTTGCGCTTTTCCAGTTTTTTTTCCCTTTTGTGTGTGCCTGTGTTGTGGAGCCGCTCAGTGTAGGTGTACCACCGTTTACTTTCGCCGTCTAGTGTCTGGTTATCCGCTAACTCGCGAGAAGCAGACCGGAAGTGCGCTGAGCGTGTAGTCTTGGTGGGCGCCCCCTTTCCCCGTGACCTAGCAGGAAGTGAAAGCGGCCTCCTTTTTTTGGTCAGCTGTGCTGCGGAGCCGATCGCATGCAGACAGGCTCAAGATGGATGCCAAATGCGGTTAGTTATTATAATTGTGATGATTATTTTTTCTTTATTATTTTATGTTGGATTTAAAAGAAACGTGATGTCGCTTTAAGCTTGCTTATCTTTCTAGTGTCTCGACAATATGGGTACTGCTAAGTACCGGTTAAGCGTCCATAATGGAAAGATTCGAGGGAATCGTGAGGCGCCATGCTTGCATTTGTGCAGAGTAGCGGTCTGAATAGAGAAGGTGTAATTTTTTTTGTATTGGTGGTGGGCTAGGTGCGCATGTATATGGAGTGCTGTGAATCAGGTTTCATAAGGGGAAACACCTTTCAGACTAAATGATAAAGACGAAGGGAGTGGCTGTGCTCAGTACCGCTGAATTTGTGCCTAGCGGTGCCCGGTGGAGATATGTATGCCAGTCACGTTATCGTGCTCGGGACTATTTTTAGCTGGACCAGATGCTACCGTGCATGGCTACTAAATGTCGCCGGCCACAGGGGTCTCCTCTGCCCCAGTTTTATTACAGCGTAAGGGCAAAGCTGTTGATGCAAGCACTCAAAAACATGGAGGCGTACTGAAAATCAGCGGTTGAATATTAATGAATGTCTCCGCTCTTCTCTCGTCTATGGCAGTTTGCTGTCCCCGCCCTTGGTCTACCGTTAACGTTATTTAATTTGGCAATGTCGTGCAGTGCAAGAGCCTGACTCCTGATAATAGAGCCCGAAGGTTGAAATTATGTTGGTCAAAGAAGGGAACAAATGCATTCTGGTTTGCTTTGTGTTTTTGGCATCTGACGCCTCCGTCAAGGTGACAGAGTGGAGGAGCAGCTGCTTGTTAGTAAAACGCGATCAGTTTGTGAGGAAAGAAAAACAATTAGTTCGTTATTGGCAATTGTGCAAGTAATGAACATATAAACACATTTCCAGAAGAGCATAAATTCAGCAGGTCGCGTTTTTTCCATTAATTGTATCCGCGATAGACGGACGTGTTATGTGCTATTGGTATGCTTTCGACTTGATGTCTTTAATTCTGTGATCCCCGGATCACAATTTCAGGATAACGAGTAGGTAGATGGATTAAATGCCTTACAAGATTTAAACCATGTGCTGCTGTGGATGCTCAGTTTGTTTCTTATTATTGAGGAAAATTTGTTTTTAAATGCAGCAAGTGTGTTTAGTGCTAAAATTCCATTTTGTAGTTCATCTGACTTCGGACATTCAGTTCAGCCAACTTTACATAGGCAGTTAAAAATGTTCCCTTAATGATTTGAATAGTTATTGAATAAAATGCCTTAATTATATTTTAATGCAGTCTGGTCAAATTAAAATAAAACTTACTATGGTGTAAAGGTTCCTGATTAAAAGTCGTTTATCTTTTTAAAACATATTTCCAAATGTAATATTTCTAAACCTCTTAAGTTGTAAACACATGCTGTCATATTCAAGAGTGGTATGTGTACTGTACTCCCATTCCTAAATTTCTATTAGTTTAAAGCACTGTAGTAGCCCAATTACACTTGAATTGTAGTGAAAGTAATACTTTAAGCATGGCAGATTACTCTGACAGTTACTGTTGGTTTTAGAAGCTTCTGTCCCTAGTAATTTGAAAGACACCTGACACTGTACCTCATGTTATTTACTGAACATAACACAAAGGGTCAGGTGAAGAAAGGTAGTTTAAAATTTTTGATTTTTAGTTCATTGTGTTTGGTTTTAATTTCTGGACAGAAGAATTAAAGATTAATCTTACATTGGAAGTCTTTGTATTCCATCTATGTCAACCTGTTTTTGCTTCATCAGTTAATTGTTATATAAAGTCATTCTTGTAGTCATCAAATTGCCATGTAGCTGCACTTGTAATGCATTTTTTTGCATGTTATTTTCTGGTGACAGCTTTTTTTTTTTTTTTTTTTTCCCCATTTGAGAACATTTATTTTAGCATTTTTTTCATACTTGTGGTACTATAATATACATGCAATGAAGATTGAGGAATATTTGAGCTAAAACATTATACAGACTAAAAGAGATGAATGCAGACATTACCCAGATATATTTAAACTCCCTCAAAGAAAGCAGTTAAACAAGAGTTCTGGTTTAAAAAGTCTGTCTCTAGTTTCAGACATTGTTTAGAATTGAAAGGCAGACTGCTTTGTGTTCGTGACAGTGTTTTGAGATATATATATTATAATCATAAACAATATATCACTAGTTATTGACCTTTTGACTGAAGTTATTTCCAGTAAAATATAGCAGGGGTGTCCTCCGATAGCTACTGCTATTCACTTGAAACTAAACTAAGAGGCATGAACTTTAACACGCTGAAGGTTAATGTGAGCCAGAGTTATTCTTGGCAGTGGCCTAAAGCTTCATTTAAAAGTAGAGTGATAGATCTTGCGATGCTGGGAGTCCCCAGGCAGCTGTGGGCTTTTTTCATGCTGTACTTTGAAGAGCAAAAGCTAATGGGCATGCATGGCAGTGTCACAGCTGTTGTACTGCCCCTTCACTGATTCAGTATTCTGGATTTAAAATCTTGAGCTTGGTCACGGCCTCCCTGCGTCTGAATGGGTTCCACTGTGGATGTACTTGTATTTTCTTTCTGCATTACCAAAGACTTTACTCTTGTGAGTGTGTGCAAGAGTACATCCTGCCATAACTGGGTGCTCAGTCCATGGTTTGTTTCTGCATTGTGCCTGATGTTGCTGGGATAGGCTCTTGCCCCCATGATGCTGAATGGGTAGTTTTTGCAGTGTTATCAAATGGACCTGCTTTTTTTGTTACTGTTACATATAAGAAACTGAGATGTTCAAAGTAATATTATTTCTAAAGGGTCCTGTCTCTATTAATATTCCTTGTCATTTTCACGTTGAACTCGTCTATCTTCACATGGGAGACTTAACCATTAAAGCAGTTTTGTGAAGTTTTCATTTTTGCACAATCCCTGATGAAACACTACAGATTAAATGTGTGTATATTTTGTTTAAATATTAGTATTAAAAAAAAAAAAAAAATTTCCCTCCTTTTGCTTTTCACCAGTGGTCGATCTCCTGTACTGGCGTGACATCAAGAAGACTGGCATAGTCTTTGGAGCCAGCCTCTTCCTGCTCCTCTCTTTGACGGTGTGCAGTATTGTTAGCGTCATCTCCTACCTGGCTCTGGCCCTTCTGTCCGTCACCATCAGTTTCAGGATATACAAGGGTGTTGTGCAGGCAATTCAGAAGTCCGATGAGGGCCACCCTTTCAAGTGAGTGACAACAGATTTATTTGTTGGGCAATTAAAATAGTTTATATTTTGTTTATTAAATTGTGTAAGAATAAGGGTTTGTTTTATTTAAGGAATAATTCAGCTTACATCATTTGAGATCACGTCAAAAGTTGTATTCAGCATTTGTTGTGTGTTTAGGAGTGTATATCCTATTAAAGTTTACCTAAATTTTTCCCTTTGTCCCTCTTTCTAATACATTTTTTATTTTAAAAAATACAGGTTCTTTCTCAACTTAAATACTTAAGGCATTTTTTTTTTTCAGTGTACTTTTAAGATTTCTAAATTTAGAATATCAATCCCTGCTTGTTCATTCATGATAATTTACTAACTTCAAGCAATTAACAATAACCAGTTGTTTAGTTAGACTACTCTTTATGGACATCTATCCAGTTTGGACTCTTAGCTATATAGACGGGTGACAAAGATTCCCAAGCATTGTGGAAAGTACACACAGCCAACTCTCTGTGGGTCTTCAACTATAACAACACACTTCTTGTACAATGCTGCAATAAGTCTTCCTTTAGAGAAAGCATTCAGTATGGACCGCAGGATTATCCTTCAACCGGAAAGTCTTGACAGACCAATCCGTTTGGGTAAAAATTAATGATTTTTTATAGTAATTTAGTTAATTGAATTGATGACTAAAGCTGTGATTTGATGGTAACTTGTCAGTTCGATTCTCTATTTGTACCTGATGATTTGTGATTCAGTTTGATTCAAAATAATATCTGCCTTTTTTCAAAAAATACATTTTCCAAACAACACATCAACAAGTTGACATGTCTATTTCCATAAACTAATCCTTAATAGACTGCAGTAAAGCAGGGATTTTCAAATGGGGGATGGGTGCTAGGGTTTGGCAACAACCCTTCTGAGGTTTGATCTTTAAAGATAAAGCTAGATTTTAAAGATTGTCTTCAAATTATCTAATGTAGCTTTTTTAATGAGTATAATTAAAAAGTGAAACTAAAAACCTCTGAGACTACGAAAACAAAGTAGCTAACTTAATTTTTCTAAATATGTTCTCTTAATTTACAGTGTGCCATTTTGATAAAAGTATAATTTGTCTAAATGTAAATAGTTCATTGTAGGGGTTTTCAAATATGTTTAAGCTGTGGATCCCAAAATTTTGGTCAGGGCCTCCCACTAATTTAAACCCAGTAATTCAAAGTAGCACAAGATTTTGAATCTCGGCTTACTGCTAACAGTAGTAACACTGTAGTAAATTACAGTGGTGGCTCTGAGGCTAAGGATCTATGCTGGTATCCAGAAGGTTGCTGGTTCGAATCCCCGTCACTGCCAAAAGAGATCCTACTCTGCTGGGCCCTTGAGCAAGACCCTTAACCTGTAATTGCTCCAGGGGTGCTGTACAATTGCTGACCCTGCGCTCTGACCCCAAGGGGTATGCGAAAACTAACAAATTCCTAATACAAGAAATTGTATAAGGCGAAATAAAGAACAAAAAAAAAAAATTATTGAACCTTGGTTAGGTACATGTAACTAAAGGTGTTATTTTTTTTTTCAATGTCCATCCATTAATATTGTTTTTTAACAAGTGGTTACTGTGTAAGTGTGATTTGTGTCTTTTGATTTTCTTAGGTAAGACAAATGCACTTTATATATTTTTTATATAATAATAGTAGATGGTTTGATATGGAATAAAAATTGCTACTTTAGACCTCAAGTAAGTAGAGGGAGACTTTCAATTGGCATTGGACAAATATGGGTATGAAGCGTCTCAGCAGGAGCACTGTTTGACTGAGTGGAGTGGTGGAATTGAAGCAAAGTTGAGTACAGAGAAATGGGATAAGCTGCTGTGATTTTTGTGTGTATATGTGTTTGTGAGTTTCCCCTCATGCATCAGCTGTGAGCTGTTCATGTATTGCACAGCTTGAAAACCCACAGCACTAGTCAGTAAGTACACCAATATTAGAACTACTTTACTTTAAAGCAACAGTTGAATGTTTCATCATTTTGATTTATACTTATTTAAAATATAACTACAATTAGTACAGGCTTGAATTGACCAATATCTGATTTAGTGAAGTATTGCTAAAATAAACGTATATTAAAGGAATACTCCACCCAACAGAACAGAACTGCTTGTCACAGTTACAGTATGTTCATTGTGGGAGTAATGCAGATTAAAGCTGCTCACGAATCAAGCTGCATTTAACGTTGCTAGCCAAAAGGTTGTCTATACATATTATTAGTAATTTACATGTTTCTTTTGGTGAGAAAATCATTCAACATACTTCATGAAATAGATTTAACAACTGCTTTAGTTTTGTGAAAATCAATTTTCAACATGTTGATTCAAAAAAATTGAATCGATAAGAAGAGAGTGATTAAAAACGGCTAATGATTTTTAATCTAATGTATCTACTGTTGGCTAATACCTAGTTCACATTTGGTATTCCCTCTGTCACATGACAAAGGTAATCCGTAAAACTAATTGTCAAAGTAAACTTTAATGTTATCTCAACCATATACAAGCATTAAAATACATGGCAGGTAAAACCTGTCAAGATATACCTTACATAGAAGGTGTATAAACATTTTCTGTGAAATAATACATTGAAATCCATTGACTTAAATATTGCTGAGCTTAAGTACATTTGTTGGCAAAGTGTTTCCTTCTGGTGATCATATATTTTTTCCCATTTTTTTTTTTCTCCTTTTGTGAACCAATTTTAATTGTGTTTCTATAAAGAGTTACAACTATGGAGACCCCATCAGGTCAAATTATTTGTTAAGCTGAATCAGTTATTTACTGTGCATTAAATACATGAATGTTTTTGTAAATACGTTAATTAGTATAAAAAGGTATGAAAGTTTGTATTGACCAGTGATCTTTATCCTAATGGATCCAGGAGAATGAAGGTGGCATTTAAAATGCACTTAACACTTCAAGTAGCCTTTAGAGGCTTCATTAAACTAAAAGTGAAAAGCCAACATTGGGCTAAATCAACTGGATCACCCTGAGGCTTAGTCTCGTCATATTGGTAGTGTAAATAATCTTGTAATATCCATGTCTGAATATTTAAGTCTCTACTGTATGTAGGTCTGAGGTTAAAATTAAGATGACTTTTTTAAAGAATATACAGCTTTGCTTTAGCATTTACAAGACAGATAAAATTCTTCAAGCAGTATGTTCTGCAGCAGCTTTGGCTGAGTACACTCCTCTCCATTTGAATGTCTCTGTTTAAAATAACCGTTAACATGGCAGGCCATGGGTGGTGGCTAAAGCCTTTAAATTTTGACTCCCGTTGCCATTCAGTCCCTGCCTCCCAACTCCTTGTGCGACACTAGACAAGTCATATACAGTATCTGTCATTGCTGTGATTCTAGAAAATTTAGTAATTGTACGAAATGTTTGCTTATTGTAAAGCTCCTTGGAATGGAGTTTCCTGATAGAAAGATGCTATATGTAAGAAAATGGTGTTTGTAGTTTCCAATTATCTGTACACAGAGGCAGGCAGGTACCAAGTAGATTTAAGAAGTAAATCCAAAAGGGAGCCAGCCAGGCCACCTAAGGTTTTCCTTCTTTCACAGCGATTGCAAAAATATGCTGCAGGGCACCTTGTCTGGATACACAGCAATGCAGTTCCTTTGCTACAGTTTATATATAAATGAAAAAGGAAAAAAAAAACTTGTGGATAAGTTGGCAAAATGAAGATTTGACCCTGAAATCTTATGGAGGTATCCATTTTGTGTGTTTGCAGGTTTAGTAATCTGTTTAGTCTGTCAGTCAATCATTATCCAACCCGCTATATCCTAACACAGGGTCACCGGGGTCTGCTGGAGCCAATCCCAGCCAACACAGGGCACAAGGCAGGAACAAAACCGGCACCAGCCCACTGCAGGGCACATGCACACACTAGGGACAATTTAGGATCGCCAATGCACCTAAGTTGCATGTCTTTGGACTGTGGGAGGAAACCGGAGCACCTGGAGGAAACCCACACAGACACGGGGAGAACATGTAAACTCCACACAGGGAGGACCCGGGAAGCGAACCCAGGTCTCCTTACTGTGAGACAGCAGCGCTACTACTGCACCACTATGTCACCCTTAGCAGAGTCAAAAGTCGCTTTGACGCACACACCAGTTAAAGTAGAAATCACTAAGGGTCTGGTTAGTTTACTGTGGCACCAGAGGCAGGCGCTTGTGAATTCTGAGTGTTGAGCATGTATCCTGTATGTTCAGTATGTATGAACTAGTATGTCACACTGGAGTTTTGTGTGCAAGCAGATGCATCCTAGGATCTTATGTTCAGTTTTAGGTTAGATTAGCTCCACTCCAAGTACCATGATTGGATTTGAGTTGTAGTGACTTTATTTCAATATAAAAAGACTTAGGAAGTGTATAGCTGGCCGTGTCCCAGAAAGGTACTCCATCACTGATACTTTGTTCTGTTTTATTTTTATTTCAAAGTGTTTGGGTTGTTTGCTTAGTGACATTGGTTTAAGTTACAAAGGTCATAAGAAGGAGTAAAGGAAGTGTGGAGTTCTCATTTATATGTGCTTAATCTCCACTCTGGTATTTTGTTGAGCCACATTTTACAGCTGCAATAGCTGTAAGCTGATACCCGCTTGGCACACTGTTCAGGAGTGATTTCAGCAGATTTGTTTCCGGTTGCCCAGGTTAGTCAAGTGATGCTTGTCTAGTTATCAAATGATGCCAGAGACCCTCAGTTGGACTGAGATCAGGGCTTTTACTGGGTTATTGTAAGGCCCATCAAGGTACTTTTAGCCCTTGAGCCGCTCCAAGACTGCTTTGGCCTTATATTTGGGATCTTTTTCCTGCTGAAAGCTTTAACTTTCTCCCAGGTTTGTTTTTCAGCAGAATTTTTCTACCACTTTCCATTTATTTTAGTCACATGTCCAGTTCTTTCTGAAGAAAATCAGCCCCTCAACACAATGCTGCCACCACCATATTTCACTGTAGATGGGGTATTTCTACAGGTATGGATCGTGTTACATTTTTGCAGCATATTTTTGAATTTTGGCTATAAAGCAATATCTTTGTCTCATCTGACCACAAAACCTTTTATTACATTTCAATTGGGTTCCTCTCGTGGCAAATTCCAGATTTGCTTTTACAATTTTTTTTTTAATATAGTGGCTTCTTTTGTGCCACCCTCCCATACATCTCAGTATTATACTCGCTTTAGATGTGCTTGACTTCTACTCTGGTTTACCAGCAAATTTCATCAGTTTTGATGGATGATGTTTTATAGGCATAGTCTGTATTGTTTAATGTTGGGTCCACTTCTTGATAAATGAGATGGCAACACACACGAATATAGAAATGCTTGTATTGCCCAGTTCTCCTTATGTGTGTCCATCCATCCATCCATTTTCCAACCCGCTGAATCCGAACACAGGGTCACGGGGGTCTGCTGGAGCCAATCCCAGCCAACACAGGACACAAGGCAGGAACCAATCCTGGGCAGGGTGCCAACCCACCGCAGTCCTTATGTGTGTATGTGTATATTATATGATCTCTGAAGTCTTTGGAATGCTTTTTCATCTTCATTTCTGGAAGTCCATCAGGTTTAAAGCCTTGACTCTGGAGTTTTCATGCAGAGAATTTGCCAGAATGGAAGTAGAGAAAAGCCAAGCAAAATGACACCTTTTATTGGCTAACTAGAAAGATTACAATATGCAAGCTTTCGAGGCAACTCAGGCCCCTTCTTCAGGCAAGATGTAATCGATTACATCTTGCCTGAAGAAGGGGCCTGAGTTGCCTCGAAAGCTTGCATATTGTAATCTTTCTAGTTAGCCAATAAAAGGTGTCATTTTGCTTGGCTTTTCTCTACATTCATAATGGCTAACACGGTACAACACCCTAGTACTCCAGAATGGAAGGTAATTGTAATCTTTACACAGTTGTGTAAACTTGAAAGGATGAATACTTGTGCTAACAGTGTGTTTGATTGCTATTTTTTTTTAAATAATATTTGAAATAAAAGGTCAGTGTTTGATTAGTTATTTAGTAAAATAAGAGAGTGCTCTGAATTTGCTTTACATTCTTTTTGTGTGTGGAAATCTTTCATCACCAACATTTCATGCCTCGTGGTGCATGCAAGAGATATCCATTGCACATTTCGGGCTTATAATGTATGCTGTCAAAATACAAGTGTTTTTCCCCCAGGCACCATTTTGATCTATTTACTGTTCTATTCCATATGGAGGGATCTGTGCCACAATAAGGAGAGTATCAGAAGTGCTGAACATGGGCAGTCTGCTGTATTTTTGAAGTAGTCTGGTGTGGCCTCACATAAACATAACGCATATGAGCAGACAACTCTGAAGTTTTCTATGTGTAGTTCTGGTGTTCTGATAAATTCATGCCTTCATCTGACGGGTCTAACTCAAAAGATAATGAGATTACTATACTAAGAATTCAGCTGATCAACACTAATGCCTTTATGATTTGTGAGTGCATTCATTTACAGTGATGATGTGAGCTTGAAGATTGGTTTTTTGCTGTGCAAAGTTCTGCTGGATAGAGGATGTTGTACATCTGTCACTAACTTAGATTTTCACCATGTCAGGAAGTACAACAATATTTTTGACCAGATAAATAATATGAAACCATATGGCCCTGATATTTAGAGCTCAGTTTTACTTACCATCTTGTTTATCTGCTCCAGGGCATATTTGGAATCTGATGTTGCAGTTTCTGAGGAGTTTGTTCATAAATACAGTGATGCTGCACTTGGTCGTGTCAACTGTGCACTGAAAGAGCTTCGCCATCTGTTTCTGGTGGAGGATCTTGTTGATTCTCTTAAGGTAAGTTGCTACCAATTATAATTTTTTATGGAGTGTTGTGTGAAACATATACAGGTACTTATGATTTGAACTGGATTTAAGTGAAGTCATTGTGATGATCATATTTTCTTGCCGGCTGTTGCTTATTATTCATCTCTTGTAACAGAACATGCTATCCAGCACATGCTACATTTGTAAATCAATGTTAATGGATCATTATTTTTGACTCATTAACATGCTTTTGTTGCAATGAGAAATATCTTTTTTTCTACATTTGTATATTTGAGAAATTAGAATTTTTCTCTTTGAGAAAACAGTTGGGTTTTAAATGGGATACATTCATGTGAAAGGAAGTTGATGGGGAGGGAGGAGACAGTAACTGCAGAGTGTGGTATCACAGCTCCAGGACAGCAAGTTCTTTCCTTGTATTGTAGCGCTTATCTTTGACCCCCTTGTATTCCTGCCACATGTTCACGATGTGCAGGTTTAGATTTAGTACATTTTAAATGAGGGGATTGCCCAGAAAAGTTCTGAATGTACAGGGCTTCCATTCAGAGTATTATACTAGTGGATGCTTTCTCCTGTATACCCTCTGAAGATTTTAGGGTTTTACAATATTCCTGTAAATGTTCTTTTTTTTTTTTTTCCCTATTAAACTTCCATACCCGAGTAATTGTTAATGTTTTTTTAAGTAGAATAAATTCCAGTCATTGTTCTTTTGTTTAAGTTAATTTTACCTAGTATAATATCTATACAATTGTAATGTTTCAGTATTTTTGACCATTAGATAAGTTACAACAATCTTATATAAATAATACAAATTCAGTCTATGAGCTGTAGTGGATCCTTTTAAAACAAAGTACTGCACAAGGTCACTAATGTTAATCTTTTACAGTAAAAAGTAAAGTGGCCTTTTATTTGCATTACATGTTTCTGTAGTGGAATTAGGCGGTGCTAGTAATGGTGTGTTAACCTTGTGTTGTGATTTGTGCTTGTGACTTTTATTGCTACTTAGAACCTTGGCTATGTTTTGTACTTTTTTTCCACTTGTATGAAGTCAGACTTTCTTTTCATCTTCTTTTGTGCTGGTAGACATGTTGCATTTATTTCCAAATTTCAGATACACTGAATATGCATTACAGTTTGATTATTTCAAATGATGGAAAATTTGAGTTTTTTGAAACTGGACTTTTTTTGGTTAGATAGCTTTCATTTCAGGTGTAACAGCCAGTCTTCTGTTTAGTGAAAATACGCAGCCTTTTCCTTTTTAAGTGGGGGAATACACATGAAGAGACCCCTTTCAAATGGAGGAACTAGCTGAAGTGTAGATTTTTAACCTGAAACATTGGGTGACAGGGTTGGTGGCATTGGACAAACAACCTATCTGTTAATCAATTAAGAGTTGACATTATAAAATCGCTGAATCATAAGTGTGGAATTTTTTTTTAAAGCAGAAAGCATGACTTCTTCAAATTGTTGCTTTCACATTCTGTAGCCCTCCTTTTAGTCTGTTAATGTTGTCCTTCTTTGTAATACGAGACTTGAACTACAGGGTGTCAAATCAAAAGTGCATTAAGTGTTTAAGCATAACTTGCTCCGTGGCCAGCATGCTTTAATATAATGGGATATTTAATCTAATGGGAACATTAAAAGGTCCACTGGGACCTCCCAACCACCCCCCAATCCCAAGTCATTCTTATATAGTGTCTTTTTTTATTTTGAGGCAGAGTAGTTTTAGTCAATGTTATGGTGCTGTTCGTGGCGGCTAGCTAGTTGATAAGGTAACTATCATGGCATTACATGTGCCAGGTATAGCAGCTACCTCTCTGATGCTGGTTCCTTATGATGTTTCCCTGACCCCCAGTACAAGAGGGGAGTTGGGCGGGGGGTGGTTATTATGCTGTACATGATTTTTGCATGGTCATTTGCCAAGTTCAGCCAGAGATTCTTCAGTGCAAGTGGCGGGGTCTCAATGCATCAGGAAGAAGGCTGCTCCACCGGTCAACGAAGGTCATCATGATTGCATGTGCAACTGGTTGATTAGCATATGACTATGTATAGTTGTTTCAGAGTGCAGTTTGAGGTATGTTTCTGTGTGCACATTTACAAGATCATTTTGACTTAAAGTTAAATTGTGTGAAAATGAGTACACCCAGTTTTATAAATCTGATTCCACCCCCCCAAAGGGGCAAAATTCTTGCTCATTAAAAATGTTGTATTTGTAAAACTGTATGTCCGCCAGGTCACATGCCAAGTTCCTTTTTTAAATCTTGGATAAAATTCTGCACACACTTGTAGCTACTCCTTGTCATCTCCTTTTTAAATATTCACAATCTAATCATCATATAAATTTGTCCATGTTCCAGAGTGATGTCTTTACAACATACCACAGGAGAACAAAGGAAACGAAACTTTAGTGAATGCAACAATGAACTTTTGCTAGGGTCTCAACAGGAGTCAGAAATAAAAGAAAAATCCCAAGAGTTGAGAGCAGGGGACAACTGCTGAGTGGAGAGAGCCAGAAAAAAAAAATCTACCAAATAGCAGTGTTGCACTCCATACAAGTCTGTTTACATTTGACTTGCAAACAACATCTAAATGTCTTTTAATTACCATTGTGTTGGTGTCCTGTGGGATAGTGTGGTATTGCGGGTCCACAGCTCAGATCAAAGGCCACTTTTTAAATGAATAATCGCCTACACTCGGCTTAGAGAGGGGGTGTGGTAGTGTGGCCGGATTGGTTCCCGGGTGAATTCGTGATGCGGACATTCCTCGCTTAAGTGCACAGGTAAGGAGTCGTCCGCATCCATAATTGTTGCCGGGAGCTGCTGCTTGCCATGCCTGATCCAAGTCCCCTGAGTATATAATAGAAGCGCGAGGCGGTCAGGAGGGGGAGAAGAAAGAGAACGGGGGTTAATGGAGAAGAAGGCGGCAGGAAGGAGAAAGCCGGTGCGGGAGAGCGAGAGTGAGTGCAGGCTCGTGAAAGTTTATTGCAGCTGGTAGGAGAACCCCGAAAGAGTGTTTTGGCCAACTCTTGGAGGGGGCAGATTGAAGCGGTCGCTCCAGCTGAGCAGTTTTGAGGAGCTGGAGTGACTAGCAGAAGGATCGACTGGCCGTTGAAGGAAGCTGAGTCGAGGAGGCTTTGGGTGTGTTGAGCCCCAGCGTGAGCACCCTGGCTGCTGGGGAAGGAACTCAAGTCTCGGTCTGACATAGCCGGGGATCTGAGGGCTACCGGACCAGAATTGAAGGGAGCTGCATTTTGCTGGTAGGGTGACTAACTAACCTGTTGTGGGGCCCATTAGGGGAGAAGCAGGGGAGCCGCCAGTAAGGAATAAGTAAGCACTGGATGTTTAAAGAAAGACTGCCTCCACCCATTGTTTTTAACCTCGTTGTTTTAATGGATTTTTTTTCTGTTGTGTTTTTAACCTCCACAGTCACTTGTTTTTATTGGATTAATTATTTATTAACTTCGAGAGACACTGCATTTATTTATTAGAACACTTTGATTTTGTTGATTTTTTTTTTTTAATAAAAGCACTTTTCGCACTATCCCCTTGCTTCATGGTTGATGTCTTCACTGCCTAGCTCATTGGTGACATTACCGGCGGTGTTGGGATCGAGGGCTTCTAGAAGTAAGATGAGAGCATGGAGCAGAACCAGCATCGTCACAGACAGGGTCTGGGAAAACTGTGAGCTTATCTTGGCATATCTCAGCTGGCACAGTTCAATATTTCTGTGCTGTAGTGCAATACACTTTTGTGAGGACGTATAGCACTGTGGGTGAATGTGAAAGGAACGAGTTTTCATGGATCATGACGATTCGTTGGCTCATGATGATGATTGGCTTATAAGCGAAATCAAAATTCTTACAGCTTTCTTCTTGGAGTTGTATGCCGAGTTGGAGCCTACATTACAGAGACCATCATGCAGACATCCCACAATCCCTGTTCTGTTACAAGGTTTAACACCTGTAGGGTATTTGGCGATGGGCACTTTTTAGTGTGAACTTCCTGACCGCTCAGGAATCTTGCTGTCATTGCTGAGTGGTGTCATCTGTAAGGGATGGTGGAATTAAATAACTGCTGCTGTACTATTTGTTTACTCCTCGCGATGCGTTGTAAGATACATATATTTACTCTGAAGAGTGGGAGTTACTTTGGTCATGCTTAAGTACAAATAAGGTTAGCGCTTGATATTCTGGCATGCATCCACTATCTGTAACAAAAGCAGGAGGTGCTGGCACTTCAAGCCCAGGGTATAATTAAGTTGCTACCCAGATAAACATTCCTTAAGGTCAAGGTGAGAAGGCTGAGATCGTGCCTGCACACGTTAAGAGAAAGGCACCATCACAGAATGAATTTGCTTTAGTGAAGAAAGCTCTTTTATTCAGGTATTATGCAGCCAATATGTGGTGCTCAATTGGACTAATTCTTGTTGCAGTCAGACCCAGATGAATCCATGAATCCTTTATTTTATCAAGTGATGGTTTGGGAAGCAGACCTCGGGATCATGCTATATGTGGTGATAACACTGCCATTGCCACTTATTTTGTACAGCACACCCTTTTTATAGTTAAAATAGACAAACCACACACTAAGGCAATTAATGCCTAATGCACACTTCCTAATGTTATCCATGTTCAGGACATCTGGACTGAGAGGATGGTAATTAACTGATAAGATTAGTTCAAGAACATTGGAATGGGACTGAGGCCTTGATGAATTGAGATACTTGTTTACTTCATTGCCCTGCCTCCAAGAGTCCGTAAAATGCCAATGCCAAAAAGTGTGCGTATGGTTTAGGGTGGTCAAAACTTTCTGAAACTTTAGGACTTATTTCCATGTAAAGTTTTGTCTTTGATACTTCCTGACTTTTGTGTAAGAAATGGCATACGCACATTCTCAAGCATAAGTAAGTTTTATACTTGAGGCCCCAGCTGCTTGGCTTTTGTTTCTTTTAGTATTTTTAATAATACCAGCTAGTGCCAGATTGATACTGTTAACCCTTTAACCGCCAACTCCCTAAATATTCCCCATGCCAGGAGAAATCTGAACAATTTTCGTTTTTTTACTTTACATTTATTCAAGCAGTATTTACCTGCTGAAATGTTTCAAATAAATGGTCAATCAAAGGACGTAGCTTGAACAAGCGGTCACGGTTTGGATCTTTCATATCTGGCTCAGATAACGGGCAGCAGTCCAGTTGAGATGCTGGGGATACACCCACTCATCGCCATCATCCGATGCATCGTCATTCACAGTATCATGCAGCGCACGTTGCTGATCATCATTGTCGCTAAAATCTTCTTCAGAACTGCTACAATCATGATCAGAATTATTGTCCAAAATCGCCTGCAAAACCTCACTTGAAGTCAGTTTACGTTTCGCCATATTCACAGCTTTCACTTTCGAATCACATCACGTGAGCGGCCAATACAACCGCAGAGTTGTCGAAATACAACGTAGTAATAATACCCACGCCAAACTGTCAGTTATACTACGCGCCAGGCATTCACATAACCACAGGCAAATGTGCCGGATAATTCCGGCAGTAAGGCGTCAGCAATAAAGCTACGATGCCGGATATATCTGGCAGAGGGCGGTTAAGGGGTTAACAAACTGTTTCTGAAGCAAACAACCCATAACTGCAAATCCCCAGACCTTTCTTCACATAACACAATGAGCACTCCAAACCTTTTGCCATTTCATTTTCTTTGTGCTTTCTCTACTCCTTGCTCTCTTTTTAGACCTTGTGTTCTTCCCAAGGTATATTCTGTTTCCCAGTTTATTTAGATGAGCTCTACATTATGTGCTGGAGTTTATTTATTTTCACAAGTTACAGAGCTGGTCTTGTCTTCAGTATGCGTCAGACCTGGTCGTCCTCGAAGATGCTGTCTTGAGTTTCCTGTTGTTGTTTATCCTTTTCTGGTATGGAGTGATCTTCCATTTTAGGTACACTTTAAACTTGATTTTTTTTAAGTTCTCAACTGTCTACTATGGTTGAGATCCATCTTTTTGGCATTTCATTTTTATAGTTTTAGATTTACTCCCTAAGCATTGGGCCTTGCTTCTTGTTAGATTTCAACATTTCTTTTTTACTCTTTGCAGGCTGTCATACAAATGTAGACTGGCCTCTGCCTGCATTGCTGTTTCTTGATCTAGCCACTTAAACAATCATTTATTAAATATATAAATTCCTGGTTTTATGCTCCATTGTATATTGGTTTGTTCCCAATTGTATTGAGGCTTTCCTTTGCACTGATCTTGGCTCTGGGCAGCTGTCTGTGTTGTGCCCATCGTTTCCCATGCCAGGATCTTCACTGACATCTCATTTGTGTTGTGTTGAATATGTGGCACTCACTCCACACTTTCTTGAGCTAGTCCAACAGTTCTCAAACTGTGGGGTGCGCCCCCAAAGTAAATAAAAAAAAAAAAAGGGTGCGCGAATGTTGCCATGTGTGGCGTAATTTCGCTATTCGTAATAATATAATAATAATTCATTACATTTATATAGCGCTTTTCTCAGTACTCAAAGCGCTATCCACACAGGGAGGAACCGGGAAGCGAACCCACAATCTTCCACAGTCTCCTTACTGCAAAGCAGCAGCACTACCACTGTAGGGAAATTTTAAACTTGTAGCAGTGTTTCGGCAGCAAAAAATATAGGAATAAATTTTATTAGGTTTCACAAAAACATTAGGGGGGGGGGGGGGCGCAATTAAAACTGTTATGAAAACTCGGCTCACAAATACTTAAAAGGTTGAGAAACGCTGAGCTAGTCCATCTTTTCTGGATGTATAAATAAATAAATCCATTTGTTACCCTGCCATTCCCGTCTGTAGAGTTACTACTGTTTATTTGCAGCTCAATGCGGTACCAATTCATGGTTTTATTTTTAAAAGTTGCAACATTAAAGAAATGTTGTTTAGTCAGCCTTGACCCTGCTGGTAAGTTATTTTATAATTCATATTGATATCCACCTTATGTGACGAGTTTGAAGCTGGCCCGCTCTGAACTCTCCAGCTCTCCCCACCCTAATCACTTCACTGTCACTGTGGTCAGACGCAGGCTGTTGCAGCTGCACGCTTCCCATGTTTAGCAGAAGACACCCCATTGACTCGTAAAATGTAAACCACCAAATAATTGACACCAATCAAGTTTGACGTACCTCCTCAGTCTGGTCCCTTTGGGCTTATCTCCTGCCTGTTTAAATTTGTTTCATTTAAATAGTACTTACGTTCTGTGCAGCTTGTCCTGAAATTTGGATCCACAAGAGCACTGAGCACTCGCCACACACATCAGTGCAGATCACCTGGGAGTGCAGTTTCTGATGTAAACCCACATGTCCGTCCCACTGAGTTCTTAATCATGACTTTCATCTTTCGACCTTGTCTACAGTCCTAAGTACGTCAGTCACCATTTACTCCTTGTAGGTGATCAAAACGTTTCGACCTGTCTTAATACTGAGTTTTGATGTCCCTGGATGATGTGTACCTCTTGCCCTTTGGTTACCTCTAACTGTACCAGTACCTTTATGTATTTTTGCAAGTTTAACACACGTTGGGGTTGGGAGACTGACTTAGGATCACCCCAGCATCTAAGCCACCACACCTTGCACACCACTCATGACTTCTCTGTGTGGCTGGAATGCCTTCTTTTTTCTGTTGGAGCCAACTAATCTACAAGCCAGAGCCATGGACCTTTTTGTTGGTTTCTGGTTAGCTTTCTAGTGTGGACAGTTGCCATGTCCTCATCCAGCTTTGCCCCACTAAGCAGGAAATTAGTGTATGTAAAATGCATTAAATATGTTTAGATTTTTTTTTTTTCCATTGAAGTAGGAATGTGGCAGAGATGGTTGGTGAAATATTCCTTTACACCATTTTGATTGGTACCTGCGATCCATGTATGGAGAGCTGCCTGTCTTGCACTCACCTTTCAGTTATTGGCTGTTGTACAGTGCTGCGTCACTTCTAAATGGATCCAATAACAAAGAGTCGTTCACAAGCACTCTGTGGCATCAAGGATGTTGGCATGCAGCACATGCTGTATTGATCAGGCTGGCAGACCAATTACAATACACTGCAGAAGGCTACTAACTAGGATGATTGTGAAGCATTTGGCTGTATCGAAGTCTCCTGTGTTGCGCGATTTGAGCCACAAAAAAGGAACACCAGCTTAAGTAGAGTGGCCGTCAGTAGCTTAAGAGTGGGGGTGAACAGACCATGTGGGTGTTGGAATGGTGCATTTGAGGACATACTGCTTTGATGACTTCATAGTGCTAATGTCTCGGGCTCGACTGTAAAGTCTTGACAGACCCAATTTGTGTTCAGTTATGGAAATTCTAAGTCCTGCAACTACAAGCTTCATTTCCATTAGTCCTTCATATGATGTTGATGATATATATAATATAAAATCTGTTAAAATGCCATCATGTAATGAATTAAGTTTTGCCTGGCCATCTACTTACTTGCCTCGTGGGTCCATTTTACTGCACTCATCTATGGTGTCCGCTTTCTTTTTGTCCCCCTGCAGTTTGCCGTCTTGATGTGGATCCTCACTTACGTTGGTGCTTTGTTTAATGGCCTGACTCTGCTAATACTTGGTAAGTCTGAGCTCCACAATGGAGTTGTTTGACCAGAGAGCATGTGGAACCATAATGTACCCAACTTATTTACAGTACGACTTGGACTCATTGAAATTGTATCAACTGCAGTGCTTTTTATATTTTTGGCTCATTTTCAAATGTACCTTTAAACTTGTTGTCTTACTGTTTGTGTGATTTGATTTGTCTCTCTCTTTCTGCAGCTCTCATTTCAGTGTTCAGCATCCCAGTAATTTATGAAAGGCACCAGGTTAGTAATTTGAATTTGAATTAATCCAGTTTTTCACCCACTGAATCCAAACTCACCTTTAGTAGTAAACAGAACTGAAACAGTGTAGCTTCGTTGTTACACCATGTTAAGTTAGGAACCCTCTGGCAACGTAAGGATGACAAGCTAGGGGGCCCACCTTACACGGTGGTACCGCAGAGTCGATAGCTGGTCATAAAATTAATCTGACATTAGGCTGGTCTTGACTGATGTGATGTTCACTTTATTATTTTATAATTTCTTAAGGCTTGTTTTGGATCTTAAATTACAATTGCTAGCACACCCACCTTCATTTTTATCTGAATTTCTAAAAGGAAATGTCCCTCAAAGAGCAGAGGGCAGGGGCCACAGAGTTCTTTGTCTCATTTTTGAACTCTGACTCAAATGAAAAAGCGAGTCTTGGGGACAGTGGACAGTTTGAAGATGACTAGCTTGCACACAACGCCTTCGCCTAATTCTACTTCTTAAAGGTTGTTGACTTTACTCGTCCCACCACATCCCCCAATCAGCCCCCCTTAGTCTTGCCCCTTCTCAGCTGATGTGGCCATCAGGCTCTGTCGACAGCTTTCACTGTTTTGACCTGGTTAAGAAAGAACAGCATCCGATTGGTTGTCTTCTGGCTGGATGGACACTGGTGGTTCTCAGTCACACTTTATTGGCTGCTCGGCAACTCTTTTTCTTGCTGTTGTACAATTTCACCCCTGTCATGTGACCAATTCCAAAAATAGTTTCATGAACAATCACTTTGTAAAGTGAGGCATGTCTGTAGGTCTGATCAGCTCTTGGGAGATGTCAGTGGTGTTCATCAAGATGGTGCAGAAAATGCAATCAACCAGTATAATGACCTAAATTCTGTTATGCCCAAGGGTGTCACAGTTTGAAAATTCAGTGCCATTTCATGATTTGTATAATCCAGTGTTCTCCCATTTTTGTTTTTAACACTTTCAGGCACAGATTGACCATTATTTAGGATTGGTGAACAACCAGATCAAAGATATTGTTGCAAAGTAAGTATTTGGTGTGGGTGGCTTGATTGGTTTTGCATTTGTGTCATGAGGTCCTCCCGCTGACCTTTTGTTACACTAACACTGAACTGGTACTATACATTAAAGGGGGCTCCGTCCATAAATAAATACTGCTTTTTGAGGCATTACTGAACAGAGAAACAAAGATGTGACCATTTTTTATTTCCTGGAACAACTGTGTAGTGTCACCTGTGTGTGTGTTTGGTAAAGCCCAGAGTGAGCGAGCAGCTGTCAAAGCAATATAAGCCTGTGTGTGAGATTTAGCATAAAAATGAGGAAAAGAAATTTGGAGCAGCGTGTTAACATCAAATTGTGCAAGAATAAATTGCAGCTGTTGAAAGTGGTGTATGGTGAGGATGCTTTGATAAAGACAAGTGTCCTTGTGTCACAGTGAAGTTCAGTGAGGGATGACTGGCAAATGCCAGAAGGAGATCATCCATCATGACAACACCCCAAGCCATGATGCGCTCCGTGTTACCAAACTGGACCATCTGTCCTGTTCATGTGATTTCTGGCTCGTCCCAGAAATTAAAAACAAATTGCCATGAAAGGACAAATTGAAGCGACAGAGCAACTTGAATATATTCCAGGAGTACCGTTGAGTGGCTGCTAGTACATGGATACACACAGTTTTCTCCAGGTTCATTCTGGAAATGGTGGTTGAAAAGGTTTTGAGCTTGAAGCTGTAAGGGGGGCTTCTACAACAATGTTGACTCCTGAAATGAAGCCTCATTATATTATGTCTCCTGTTTCATGGAGAATACCAGGCAGATGATTTTTGGACAGGGAGAATCTGGACCCAGTACTATAACTAGCTGTCCTAACAGTTGGAGGCATGGCGGTCCGCCAGCACTGAAGGTTAAAGCAGGAAGAAAAGCCGCCAAGCGTGCACTTCTGCTTCCCGCCCACCCCATTTTTCAGGCCTGGCCTTGTGCAGTGACCACCATCACTGTGGGCTTTGCTGTGTCAGAGAAGGTTGCACATGAAAGGACCAAGGGTTTGATTTGACAGGTGTGTTGGCATTCAAAGGGGTCATGACAGAGAATGTGGTGTTGCGTCCCGCTCAACCTCTGTTGTTATCGTCGCCCACTTGTCCTGTGTCGTGTTGTAACATGCGTCTTTTTTATTTTTTTAAATTTCAGAATCCAAGCTAAAATTCCTGGACTGAAGCGCAAAACTGAGTAGGACGTCTCGAGCAGAAGCCTCCGTGGGCACAGCCTGTCATGCTACTGAGGGAGAGCAGCGCATGAATTGATAACGTTGACTTAGCCGTGCAGTTTCACCGATCTTTACAGTATAATGTTGTGAAGAAACTTTTTATTCCTCTAATGCTGTTCTTGGACCTTACAGCGTACAGGTGTTCCATGCCACTGGTGTGTCTCCAGTTAGCTCCGATTACTACTTCTAAAACACTGGTCTGTATTAAAGAAATAAAATATTCGAGAAAATTCTTTGTTTTGTCATGTCAGTCTTACATTTAAACTCTGTATTCAGAAGGCGCACTGCAACTATAATAGTGGTTTTTCTTTTTGTTTTTTTCCACCCTATTGTACTGTTTTCTACAGGCCAGGTTTCTGGTAATTTTTAAATATGGTGGTACCACTGTGGCAAGCAACACAGGCAGTGATTTTTGGTATGAAAACTTAGTGGTATTGTGATTTTACTGTTTTATTGATTTATTAATAAATGTAGTGTTTCACGAAAGCCAAGCTTTATTCTGCAGCTCCACAGGGCTTGATATTTCAGTCATCTGAGAGCCATCAGGTCTTACAGCACACAAAAAGCTTCCAAGTATTTAGGACCTTAGTACTCTTTGCAAGAACATTACGCAGACGTCACCTCATCGAGTTTGCCTAGTTTAAAAAGAGCCGCAACGTTTCCACCATGAACACGTTAACCTGCTGTCATCTGTGGACCCATGTCTAATGCTGCAAATGTGTTACCTGGAAAATTTCAAGCATTGTCTGTTATGCAAGTAATTGTCATGACTTCTGCTGAGATTAAAGTCTGTGGAATGCATTGTGAGATGTAAACAAAAGTCAATAAAGCTTATTAGTCCAAGTTCTCTGTTCAGCGTCTCTTATCTTCAAATCATCTCCACGGCCGGGTCATCCAAATTTTGTGGGCCTATTTAATACATGGAGTCATTACTTAAATCCAGTTGATATTAATGAAGTTCAGTGTGTGTGTCTGTGTGTGTGTGTGGTGGGGGGATCGGGGGGTAGGCGGTCTGTGCTTACCAATCACAGACTTCTATATCCAATATAAATTGGTGGTGGGGCAGTCACAGCAAACTACCCAGCATAACCATTCGGTAACAGACGTCCAACTTAATCGGTGCCAGAGCGACCTTCAACAAAAACACTCCGTTTTGAATTGGAGTGAAATGAGGATTAGAAGAAAGGCATCATCAGGGTCAAAAGCTGGTAAGGATTTTGGACTTTTCTTACAGAGGGTTACATTCATTTGGAAGGAAGACCTGGAATGATCGCCTGGGTGGACACGAGGAATTATCTCTCTAATGTACTGTACGTAAATGGCAGTTTTTCAGCAGCTTGTGCTGTTGCTTGTTAGTGCTCTTTGATTGATAATATTCTTCCTACATCAGGTTGAAGGGGTCGTGATCTCTGACCATATTTATAAAGGGGACTGCAGAGTGACCATCCAACCTCACTCCTGTTAATGATCTGTGAAGTAGAGCAGAGGGGTATGTGGGCGCTGAGGATGAAGAGGCTTGGAGGTGCTGTGGGGAGGTACCCATTAACTGGCCGTGGAAGTGTTTATAGTGATAGCTAAACATTTTTGTATCGACCCAACACTCTTTTGCATACTAAAATAGGGAAAACAAGGGCTGAGACTGACTCAACTCTCCATAGAGCTGTGGCTCCATTAGGCTGTATTAGCTTTAGATCGGAGGCTGCTGCTGAACTCTACATACCGGTTGACCCTTTGTACGGCGCCAGCTCCATCAAGCAGCCTGCTTTTGGATATCACAAAAAAGGGAAAAGTTACATTGCTGCGTGGTCAGTAACCGTGACATGACCTGCAATTCATCAGGTGTGTAAACGGACAGGGAGCAGCAAAGGTCTGCCAAAAAGTCTGCTTAACTTGACACAGCCTGTGATTGCAAGTTGTGTAATCCGACATCTGCTGATTGGCAACTGCACTCCATCTGATCAGAAGTCCTGTGATGCGACATCCGCTTTGACAAGTCGTCACATGTGGGAGAGTGGACTCCACTGGGCTTGTTGTACCAAAGGCTTTGTGCGTTTTCAAGTCCGGTTTGGTTTTAGTCAAAATGTGTTTGCACAGCAAACTCGTACTTGTCGCCTCCTGAAGGCCTTCATGCCAATGCTCAGATGAACACACAAATGCGAGGAGGCCGTTCAGCCCATTTGTTGCTCATGCTGCCCCAGTCTCTCGTGCAGACCGTTAACTTGAGAGCTCACTAGTTTCTGCTTCAGCTGCCCGTCTTATTGGTTTGAGATTCCTGGCTACTGCGGACCGAGTGAATAACAAAAGAAGCAGAAAAAGGGTGTGAGGAGCTCATGTGGAGAAGACGGCATGTTTGGGGTGTTTTATATAAAAATAAAACAAAACCCAACTCCTTCAAGCAGGCTGCGCATTTCTTGTTTTCTCATTTATTGTTCACATACGGGTCACACATTCATTTGATACATCAAGTCTTCTTGTATAAAAGAAACATCCATAAAGCTAACGATTGTCACTCATACAATAAAACCAATAAGGTATCTTCATTTATCACAACCTATTCATTTCTTACGCAGCGTTTGTGTTGAAAAATAAATCCATGCATTAAGCAGATCTTTTCTAATTTACAATATAATACAAATGATTTGTAATAAAGGTTCTAATTCAACATTTATGTACAAAAATGATATAAAATGTATAAAGTAACTTCATAATCTGATGCACACCTTGACACTATTGCTGTCACAGAAGGAATACGAGTCAGTACTTAGAACAGGTAGAAGACGCACTGCTTGACGAATATAAAACGGCACAGACGAGACGTACAGCAAGGTAAGAAAGGGACCACCAGGGTGGGTTACAGACTGCATAGTCAGCTTTGGTTGTGGCACCCCAAAGAAATCACCCATCCGATTTGAGTGCAGCATAAGGCATCCCCCTTTCAGGACCCTCCAAACCCACCCACCGGTGCTTCACAGGCCGTTTCTGGTGGTGGTCGTCGTCCTTTTTATTTGAATGCAGGAGTCGTCTGTTTGAATGACTTGATTCAACAAGGCTGAAGCCATCAATGGAATGTGTCTGTGTGTTATAAATGAAAGCCCCCCCAGCAAAAACGAGCACTAGTGACAGCCCACGGGTGACAGGCCATAGCACCAGAAGTGTAGAAAATAAAAGTATGAAGAAACGCAGGCAAGTAATACAAAATCTTAAAGGCACTTATGTATGAATTCTCACAAGAAGGAAACAAAAGGCGTCTCTTCAGTTAGTCAAATGGTAACCAAACACACAGGTGTGAACGCCTTGCCTGCATGTTTCGCCCTCAGAACGTAGATAGAAATATGTAAACGTTAAAACATTAAAACCTTGTATACTGTGACACAGACCTGCCGCTCACCGTCCAGTTAGCATACTGGACAGTCGTCTGCTGTGGTGGCGCGGGTGCTTCCTTGGCTTCTCCTCTCCTCTCCTGGGTTTTCAGCCTCCGGTCGTCACGTGAGCACCACAACTCCGTGAAAGCCGAACTTGGCAGCGTTTGAGGTCGAGGACTGAAGGAGCCGGACGTGAGAGGAGGAGGAGGAGGAGGAGGAGGACCCATCGAGCTTCAGTCCTCGTCTGATGACCTTGAGCAGCAAGTGAAGTGACTGGCTTTTTAGAGGCATTTCCACACAAAGACACTGGGGGGCAGAAAGGAGCACAAGTTGGTTAACCAGTTTGTTTTACTGCAAAATGAAATACTGAACTCTGATTGGATTGCTGGCAGCACCTCAGAAATGAGTATCTAAAACGGACAGACAATCGTGCAAAGCCCAAAGCCCACGTTTATTTGAACGACTATCAGAAGGTGGGCTACTCCCGACTTGGACTCAAGCCTGTGCCATTTTGTCTCTGCTGACGCGTTCACTCTTGGCACCCCCTGTACCCTGAGCATTGGTGGGACACAAACTCAAGGACTTCAACATTACAAGCAGCAACTTCTACTGTTGTACTAAACAGAGCTGCCCATTCAGCCCGATGGTCGCGCTCACTGCTGGACCCTCTCGTGGCAGCCCGAGTTCACATCCTAGCGGGGCCGGCTGGGCAGGGTGGACGCCCTGCCTACATGAACCCCTTGGCAGACAGTTATTCATGAACTACAGATCCTTGCGCCTCCTCAAATTGACGTCCCCCTTCTTGTGCCCTCATCTCCTCCATAACTTTAGTGACTTGGAGGGGGTGAAGTGACGCATGAGCTTTAAAAAGGGAGTGCCCCCTCCCCTTTTCTTACCCAATTGGCCTGAACCAAAAAGTAAACCAGTTATAAAGTTTAGGGGGAATTACTTTTTCACAAAAGGCCAAGTAGGTTTGGATAGTTTTTTTTCCTTAATAAAGAAAATCATCACTTAAAAACTGCAGTTTGTGTTTACTTAGGTTATCTTTGTGTAATATTTAAATTTGTTGGATGATCTGAAACATTTAAGTGTGACAAACATCTGGAAGGGGGCAAACACTTTTTCACAGCACTGTAAAACCATTCATACTGCCATTTTCTGAGCCCACTGTTCCCAGTTCAGGATCTGATGAGGCACATGTCCACCGCACATCTCATGGCTGGCTCTGCCCCACTCGTTGCTGTAGGTGGCGCACTTCTGATCTGCTGCCACTTATGTGTCTGACACCACCACATCAACATCCGCCCTGAACTTGCTGGCACTCAGGCCGACCGCCATAACCCCCCCCCCACTGATTGGTTAGGCATCGGTGCGCATCCACTTCTCATTGGTGGTTTCTCGTTTTCAGAGTGCCACCTCTGCACCTAAGGGGGATGAGAAGCTCCTCTCAGTCAGTGGGTGCTAAGTTACAGCGCAAAGTGGAGGTCCACTGGAAGCTGGAGGACTTCTTAAAACCAGAAGAGTGAATGGTTGCTGGAAGCTGGGGGACCTGGTGTGAGGAAGAGGAGTGGGCAGGAGGAGGAGTATAGGAACCTAATCAAGGACTTTGTTAAATGGTGCAACTCAAACCACCTACAACTGAACACCAGCAAAACCAAGGAGTTGGTGGTGGATTTTAGGAGGCCCAGGCCCCTCATGGACCCTGTGATCATCAGAGGTGACTGTGTGCAGAGGGTGCAGACCTATAAATATCTGGGAGTGCAGCTGGATGATAAATTAGACTGGACTGCCAATACTGATGCGCTGTGTAAGAAAGGACAGAGCCGGTTATACTTCCTTAGAAGGCTGGCATCCTTCAACATCTGCAATAAGATGCTGCAGATGTTCTATCAGACGGTTGTGGCGAGCGCCCTCTTCTACGCGGTGGTGTGCTGGGGAGGCAGCATAAAGAAGAAGGACGCCTCACGCCTGGACAAACTGGTGAGGAAGGCAGGCTCTATTGTAGGCATGGAGCTGGACAGTTTGACATGTGTGGCAGAGCGACGGGCGCTAAGCAGGCTCCTGTCAATCATGGAGAATCCACTGCATCCACTGAACAGTATCATTTCCAGATAGAGGAGCAGCTTCAGCGACAGACTGCTGTCACCGTCCTGCTCCACTGACAGGCTGAGGAGATTGTGCCTCCCCCAAACTATGCGACTCTTCAATTCCACCCGGGGGGGGTAAACGCTAACATTATACAAAGTTATTGTCTGTTTTTACCTGCATTATTATCAATCTTTAATTTAATATTGTTTTTTGTATCAGTATGCTGCTGCTGGAGAATGTGAATTTCCCCTTAGATAGATAGATACTTTATTAATCCCATCTATCTATTGAAAGCTACCAAAACCCCACATCGCTCAAGACTTACTGTCGAGCGCCGTTCATCTCTCATAAAAGTTGCAGCTGCACAAGATTTCAAGCCTGAGGTTGACGAACGGGTTACTAACCAGAGATGCCAAGTGTCGGGACGACAGAAACAGATCTCAGACTGTAAGACTCCTATATAAGGACTTGGCTAAGAGGCTAAGACTCTAATTGTTCGCTGTTGTACTGATATTGTATGGAAATAAATTGCTTTTCTTTAAACTTTAAGTGTTAATTTTTTCAAGTTTTCAGTATTGGAAAGAAAGCTACAGTAACTTTGTATAATAGTATTTGTTACAGTGTGGCCCACTCACGCACATATGGCAGTCGAAGCGGCCCACCACTGGTAGTGAGTTTGACATGCTTGGTATAAATATTTGATATTTGATAACACTTGTTCATCTTGAGGTGAGTCTGGGGGGGAAAGTAAGAAAAGCAGCAGTGAACCCAAAATGTAGGGAAATGGAAGACACCTTCACGTGGTGCCCGGCGAGGGGGCTCATAGGTCATTTAGGACTTCTGAACTGCAGCGGGGCTTCGTCTGTTCTGTGGATGCCAGGGACCTGAGCCACACCTCCGGCCATTTTTGTGAAACTGTGCTGCTCCAAATGAAGGAGTGAATCCAACGTCCCAGACGTCCGCAGCTTTTCATTTCTTATCAGCATTGCCAAACTCAAGCCCTCCGACCCGACCACCCCCCAAACATGACAAGGGACACCGTACCTGCAGTCGTCTCCTCCTGCGCTGATCGCAAACTTGTCGTCATAAGAGAAGCGAATATTTGTCACATGGGCTGAGTGACCAAAGTAACGCTTGTGTTTGGCCTGTGCAAAAAAGAAAAAAAGAAAAAAAGCACAACAATACAAACGTTCAGAAAGACTTCACACCTCCTACTGCCATGGCACACTCAAGAACATGAACAGTCAACACACCGCAACGGACTGGGCATGGTCACAATCACAATTGTTTTAGAGGAAATGGCAGGCCGTTCCTGAGGACACAATGACACCTACCCAGCCATGATCAAACCAGCGCAATTCAGTGCGGGGTTATTGGGACCACAGCCCATCCCAGCAGCAACTGGGCACGACCCCAATATGCAGCCTGTCTTACACGGTGTCACAGACGTGCGACTAGGAGGGGGCTGAATGGAGGTAAATACCCGCCAAGCCAGGGGGTGCCAGGGTCCACTAAACCTACCTCTGTTATCTCTGCAGGCCAAATACGGGGAAACCGGCCTGATTTAACAGCACTTCCGGTGCCCAGAATGACGTCACTTCCTGTTCTGGGGGCACAGAATGACATCACTTCCGGTTCCGGACTAAATAAATCATAATTTACGCTTCTCGGCTTATGAAACCGCCATCTTTGCGTATCATTTCAGTTCACTCTTGGAACTCAACGAGAACACATCTCTCTTGTCGCCTTTACCCTTTTGCAGCCAGGGCCAATATACGGGTGGCTGCCCCAAACCTTTATCGTGTGTTGATTTCGGGTGTCTTTTACAACGGTCAGCTCTTATTGGCCAAGTGGGAAGCACTAATCATATTAACAAGTACAACATTCAGCACGACAGGCGACCCTCTAACAGGGCGAGTTGCATTCCTTATTGTGGGGGCACATAGACGGCGCCTGCTGCAGTTTAGAAAGACAAAGCCCAGATGTTCACTTCACTCAGGGGTCTTCACCTTTAGCACAACTGGAGAAACTGCTGCTTATTAACTTGGACCCTCAGGGGTCGCGGACAGTCTCTCTGTGCCAGGATGTGAAAGAGAGTGGGGTAGGACCCTGAGTGACTTCTCACTGGTAACAAGCATACAAGTTACTGGCATAACAAAACACCCATGATGACGTGCAGAAGTGCAACTCTTGCCCATTTTGTACCCAGGATTACATTCTCACACTCACTTAATCTCATTCAGGGTCCTAAGGGACTGGAACCAACGCTGGACAGGCACCAGTGCACTGTGGGGGGTCAACTTTTTCACAGACACTCAAAGACGGCCAATTTAGAGATGGCAGTTAACCTAACACTAGTATCTTTACAATGACGTGGGGGGGAAAACCAGAGTTCCTGAAGGAACACACACAGAGATGTAGGGAGAATGTGCCAACTCCACTCTGAAGCCATGAAACACCAAAATCCTAAAAAATATCACCGAAATGACACTAAACTCAAACCCACTCGGAAGAGTTCACCCTTCCCCTGAACCCGTGGAGACCAATGTGGAGAGCAGTCACCCACACACCAGATCAGCTCAGAGTCAGCCACCATCTTCACCCACAAGTGTTTGGGATGGCGATGAGAAGCCAGGTCCCTGAAACTGTGAGCTGGCAGTGCCGGGCGGTGAGGTTCATGGCTGGTGACTCCTTCAGAGTGACATTTACAAATATATGAACCCCAAAGAGTAGCTTATTGACTATTCAATTGGCACATTGACTGCTGGTTATGTTTTATATCTCATCAGCATAGACAGGTAAGGCGCAGATTTGGCTAAGAAGGAACGTTACAATTATAGAGAGCGGAGAGAGCGCATTGGCTCTGCACCCTCCATGTGTTCTATTCACACTCATTCACTACAAATGAAAGTATGGAGTGGTGTACAGAAAACAAGGATTTCAATTTTGACCTTAATTGAAATATTTAGTTGTTTTTAAAAGCTTTTAATTCTGATTCTTTAATCAATTTTAATACAGACTGTTCAACAAAAAGATAACAAGAAAAACAAAAGAATATTTTATTTAAGGTCAAAATTTAGTTTTTAAATATCCATCCATCCATCATCCAGCCCGCTATATCCTAACTACAGGGTCACGGGGGTCTGCTGGAGCCAATCCCAGCCAACACAGGGTGTAAGAAACAAACCCCAGGCAGGGCACACACACACTAGAGACAATTTAGGACCGCCAATGCACCTAACCTGCATGTCTTTGGACTGTGGGAGGAAACCCACGCAGACACGGGGAGAACATGCAGGGAGGACCCAGGAAGCGAACCCGAGTCTCCTAACTGCGAGGCAGCAGCGCTACCCACTGCACCACCATGCTGCCCATTTTTAAATATTGGATTGTTTTTTTCTTTGTCTGCTCGCATTTTTTTTATAAAATTGAAAACCATTTACGGTCTTACCTTTATTTGTAAATGAAGTTCATGCGCCTGTCCTTCTCCACGAACATCTCCATCACTTTCTTGTACAAGTCCCTTTAGTTTTAAAAATCTTAAACTTCCACTTTGGCAGTCAGTCGGACCAAAAAATAAAAATAAACGGAGCGCCGCAGTGCACTTGACTTTCTGATATCGCTAACTTACTGGCGCCTCTGAGTAGAAGAACAGCAACAGCAACAAGCACCTGTTGGGCTCACAGGCGCCCCCTTCAGGGCTACACAGTACTGTCTGCCTCACCTTGTGCCTTTTCACTGCGGTTTAATGTTCAATCAGCAAGACTAAATATGTCGCACACATTCATTAAAGATATTAGCCAGACTGTGGAAAGTCAGAGTGTATAATAAACGTGTCTGCAGACATTATATTGGCGACACACAGAGAGACAGCACCAGGCATGCGCCAACTGCATGCATCAGCCCAGTGTGTGAGGGAGACCACAGTCCGAGGTGAGGTGAGGCTCATCACTGCTGCACCTCACGTTTCTCCCCTGTATTTGAACAGGTAATGTGCCGATTCAGCGATTTTGACTATAAAAATGATCAAAATCATTAGAATCATATAGAGAACAAATATATAGCACAGACCGGTGGACATATGTATTTTATGTTATCATTATTAGTTTTTTTTTTCTTTTTTACTTTTCTACCTCCCCTGACCGCACGTCCCCATTTCACAGGAACAGTAAATCCTTGCTGTCTGTAGATTCTGCTCCAGTGGATCTGCTTATCCACATCTACGACGCCGCAGTCTACGGAGAGGCCTACCGCACTGCAGCGACACAAGTTTCACCAAAGGAGGCCGTAGTCTTGTTCTTGCGTCTTCTGTTGTGTTAACAGGTCTCCACATTCTGATATTTCATGTGTCCTCAGTGCTTTACATTGATTTTCAGATGAATGTGTTAAATTCCAACAATAGCAGCAAAGCTTTGTGTAATTCACAGTGTTTCGCCGAACACGTTGATGAGCGTAGTTGATTTTTGGTAGATGACAGTACAGGTTCATGGTAACGGGCAGCTAAGGTGTGTATTGAATAGAGTCTGCAAGAACCCAATCTCATTCTTACACAGCTTCCATTCCTGCTAGGTTTTTCATCAGACAAAACCCTACGGATAACAAGAATTATCTGTATATTCCTAAAAGTGGCGTCACACTGACATCCTATCAACATGCAAACTTACACGTGACAAAATTGAGATTATGTCTCAGATTAAAATATGTCTATACGACTTACAAATTTTTCAGTGCAGGGGAATTCAAAAAGCTTGACCAATCCAAAGTCATCACCAGTCACCACGTTTAGGCCAGCGTGTGACACACAGGCACAGTTGACGTCAGCTTTGTCTGCATTTCGTGGCCAGACTCCTACAACTTCATCACCTAAGATGCTGCAGAGCAAGAGAACAAAAGGAAAGAAGAAAACATTTTTCACTTTCAAAGCAGAGTTGTAGACACCAGGAAGTCTGCTCTTGCTCTCCCTTTGCTATACACTTTGGATCTGTAAACACACACAGCTTTAGTGAAAATTCCAAATGGGAACGGCTGCTCTGGAGGCGTCACCTTCTCCTCCTCCCATGACAAGTATGACTTTGAAAGATGGAATTACAGTAAATATTTATTGAAATATCTAAGATAGAAAAATCATAATCTCTTATTAGGCACCTACTTTCAGTCAGTCATTGTCCAACCTGCTGTATCCTAACTAGAGAGTCACGGGGGGTCTGCTGGAGCCAATCCCGGCCAGCACAGGGCGCAAGGCAGGAACAAGCCCCGGGCAGGGCACACACACATACACACTAGGGACAATTTAGGATCGTCAATGCACCTAACCTGCATGTCTTTGGACTGTGGGAGGAAACCCACACAGACACGGGAATAACTGATTTTGTTATTTTTTGTTACAAAATAAAAGAATTTCAAATCAAAATAAGTGTGGGGAAGAATAACAGTTTATCAGCATTCTGCGCCAGGCAGTTGAAAGCCAGACACCACTGAAGGGGCTTTGTGTTTGTTCGCACTGCTCTCCTATACAAATCCCTACTCTGACACTGTAATGCTTTTCAAACAGCATTTTCTACATCAGGGTAAATTTAAAAGTATGTTGCATTGAATGTGTGTTGTTGTACTTGCTGTAGTCGCTGGGTCTGTGGGAGACATGCAAGGAACAATTTCAAACATTAACGTGTTTTATTTACTCTGCAGCACTAGCTGTTCCACCATTGCACCGATCCAAGCAGCAACATACAGTATAAAAGACACACAGTAAGATATGGAGTACGGAGTACATGGCACACAACGATTTTAGACAGGCAGACGTACCTTGTCCACGTGGCCCAAGTTATCTTGTCAATCAAGCTCTGCTCAGTCACCAGCTTTCCTGTAGGCACCTCATGAATCTGCCGCTTATAAGCACCAGTAGACACCTTGAGTTGGCAAAATAAAGATTGGACAGTTTTCACCGGGTTACCTAAACCTGTTTTTTTATGACAATTGTTTATTGACATCTGTCCTAATATAAAACCTGTAGTCGGGTGCAGAAATGTGCCTTGGAAAACTGTAAAACAAGACCACATGCGGACATCAGCAATAAAAAGCAATTCTATTGTTACTGGTAAGGCCTTTTAAAACTGGGCTCAGAGACAAAGAAAATGCAAAATATCTAAGACCCCCCAATAAGAGCTTGTCTGGGCAGTGACTGCATATTCACCACCATATGACATTAGACCAGGGGTCTCCAACTCCAGTCCTGGAGAGCTACTGTGTCTGCAGGTTTTCATTCTAACCCTTTTCTTAATCAGTGACCTGATTTTGTTGCTAATTAACTCTTTGCCTTAATTTTAATTGATGTACATCTTAAGACTCCGGTTCCTTAATTATTTCTTTTTTCCTTAATTAGCAACCAATCAATATTAAGACACAAAATGAACCAACACATAAATAACAACCTGCGTCCATCACACAATAACTGAAAATAAAGAAATGTGAAGGCCTCAGTAATGTCTATCTGCTCAGGTCCACAAAACATGTTAACAGCACTCTTAAAAAAAGAAAATCAACAGTTTTGGAAATGGCAGAATGAGCGCCATGGAATTAAATAAACAGGTTTAATTAACAACGAGAATTGGCTTCAGATTAACAAACTGAATGAAGTGGAGTTGGATGGCATGGTGGCACAGCGGTAGAGCTGCTGCCGCGTAGTTAGGAGACCTGGGTTCGCTTCCTGGGTCCTCCCTGCGTGGAGTTTGCATGTTCTCCCCGTGTCTGCGTGGGTTTCATCCCACAGTCCAAAGACGTGCAGGTTAGGTGCACTGGCGATCCTAAATTGTCCCTATCATGTGCTAGGTGTGTTGGTGTGTGTTGGCTGGGATTGGCTCCAGCAGACCCCCGTGACCCTGTAGTTAGGATAATGGATGGATGGATGAAGTTGGTTGGAGTTTGAGGCCCTAACTTAGTTGGTTATCTGTTGGCTCATGTCACATCAAATTTATGTTTAAGTGCCGTTTAAGGATACAAGAATCAATTCAGCGATCAGAGTCTCAAGAAAAGTCAATTAAAATAAAGGGAAATAGTTAATTAGCAGCAAAAACTGGTCAATAATTAAGAAAAGAGTTAGAACGAAAACCTGCAGCCACAGTAGCTCTCCTGGACTGGAGTAGAAGACCCCTGCATTACAATAACAAAAACACTGACAGAGTAGTAAAGTAATATGAATGTCTTGTATTTGTAGAACGAGTGAATATTTTGGGCATCCGCCCTTAGAATGAAAAGCTGAAGAAATTTGCTTTGGTACGCAGCTCTGTCATTTGTTTCCAAGTAGTTGTGTAGAAGATCCCTCTAAGCTCCTTGTGGGACATGTGTAACACTTCTTTTAACTTCTGCTGCTTTTTGTTACTGTCCAGGGGGGTCCCACAAAGCTTCAGTTAGAGCTGTGAGGTGGGCAATCTGAGAACGGTTTCACCTGTAGATTTCCACTTCAGGTGGGTCAGAAGTGTATCTGCAGTGTGTTTGAGGTTGTTGTTGTCGTCATTTTCACAAAGGAACATTGTGATAAATCAAAATCTGCTTACATTTCTCATCAGTCGTGACCCGGTGCCCTACATCATTGGTTGAAAACCCTGCCCGCCCAACATTACAGGCAATACACAGATAGGGAATGTTTGCAGGATTCAAACCCAGGACTCTGGATCTGTGAACACCAGCCACCGCATTTATAGAAAGCTACAGGAAAGCATCAGCTTACTTTCTTCCAAGACACGAGATATACTGGAGTACTCAGGAGACCAAAATGTAAAATTTGGACCATCCCTCTGTAAGACTTTCCTGCTGTTGGTTGTTGCTTCATGTATTATAATCTTTCCTCTAATGCTTATTGTCTTTACGTAAGAATAGCTTGGTTTTGGCATGTCCATTTTCAGAATTTTTTACATTTACTTTAATGCAGGATGACTCTAGGACGTTGTTAGCATGCACACCACGTTGATACAATTTTTTTTTTACACCTGCCAAAGCCTATTAGCTTTGGCATTTCCAGATCTCCTTGAGGCACACGCCAGTAGTTTTGGTTGTTAAAATGCACCACTAGCACGTGTGATTAGATAGATAGATAGATAGATAGAGAGAGAGAGAGAGAGAGAGAGAGAGAGAGAGAGAGAGAGAGAGAGAGAGAGAGAGAGACAGAGAGAGAGAGAGATAGATAGATAGATAGATAGATAGATAGATAGATAGATAGATAGATAGATAGATAGATACTTTATTAATCCCAAGGGGAAATTCACAAAGAGTTGAACAAATTCACGGAATGGCTGGGAAGCCTCAAGCAGATGCGTGGAAGCCACCCTGTGTTATATTCTCACAACCTCACAAGGTATCATTCCTTTTGGGAATACAAGCCATTTTTTCTGTATAAATGTTTATTTGCATCTGTTTAAACGTTAAGAGGGGTTTTCTTGAGCAAACAAAATACTAGCTGCTCAGATAACTTCATTTTTTTTGGGTGGCATAAAACGTTTCGTATGCTACTGTAATAAGCACAGGCCATTACAAGACATTACATACCTATTCACCGGCATAAGAAAATAACAAGTAATCCATATTACTAACCGAAGGTTATGGACGCAGGGCGCATCGAAGCGCACACGCACTGCAACGAGCCCGCCCATAGCTAACGACACAGCCAGAGAAAGGTTAGTAATATGGACGAGAGGGTTGTACACCGGATGTCACGCGCACTGCCGCACTGCAACGAGCCCGCCACCTGTAAACTAGACTTGCTCTAATCCACTGTGCCAGTAATGTAGATCACATAACGGTCATTCAGTTTGTCGCCCGCCCCAGAGTCCAGAGTCAAACGCAGCGGCATCCCAAAACGCGGTGGCGCCCGCCCCAGAGTCAAACGCAGCGACTTCCCAATACGCGGTGGCTTCCCAGAGTCAGTAGGTGGCGCCCAAATATCACATCGTAATGCCCGCCCCAGAGTCAAACGCAGCGGCTTCCCAGAGTCACTACGTGGCGCCCAAACAACACAACCTGTGAGCTACACTTGCTCTACTCCACTGTGCCAGTAATATAGATCACATAACGGTCACAGACTCTAACCCAGCGGCTTCCCACCCAGACGCACCCACCCTCCATGATATGTCATCCATCCAGATATCGGACGGGACAGAAACCAATTGCCGTTCTTGGATTTCCGATTCACTAACGAATCGCGGGCTTACTTGTTTGATGAGAACAGGAATAATCTGCCCAACAGCACATTAATTCATGATTGCCTGGTTTAACATGCATGACCAATATTTAACATTTATTAAAAATTGACACCCCACCAGCTTCCATCTAAACCTCCATGCTTGTTCTTGAACAATGTGTTTTAAAATAACAGATGCCATCCATTCTTGTAACTTCTTTTATAATTTTCGCAAATCTGGCTACTCTCAATAAAGTTTCAACTTGTACTGAGGATCACAAGAGATGAGGATGCTAGAATCAAAGCACAAGGTAATAAAATCAATAAAAGCGAACACGCACATTTTCCATTGATTACAACAGCTGGCACACTTCTAGTCCTTCCACCGCTAATGGCTACCACTGAGGTATTCTTCTCCTCATGGCTAAATGGTGTTATTCAAAAGTAACCTGCTATGAACTTCAACCAAACCAACCACATCTCCTTCAGTGCACATCCATGTATACCGCATATACTCGACTTGATTTTATCGTTTATAATGTCGGTCGTATAAGTCGAATGCAGAAAACTCACACTATTGGTGCAAGAGATTATGATACGCTAACGGCCACCTGAGAGAGGAACCATGGAGCACACGGCCTTTGTTTTCTATGTATTGTGCCTACGTGACCACACAGCAATACCCAAACTATTCCGAAGTGACGTTTGCACTGTTTTGTGTATCTCACGCCATCATACACCTTTATCGTAAGAACATCCCTTATCTACGATGGAGCGTTCGATCAGAAGAAAATATAAAACTGGTTTTAAATTAAACGTCGTTAGAAGTGGCATTAGAAATTGGTAACTGCGCTGCTACAACAAAATTCGATGCGTCTGAGAAACTGGTGCGAGATTGGAGGAAGCAAAGATGTAAAAAAATAAATAAATAAATAAAATAAAAAATAAGAGTCGTATTTTTGAACGGGCGTATAAATCTGATTTTATGATGGATTTTTCAGGTTTCAAGCCCCGACTTATACGCGAGTATATACGGTATATCACATACCATGTGTCTGAGAAACTGATGTGAGATTAGAGGAGGCAAGAAAATGTAAAGAAAAAAATTAAGTGTCGCATTTTTGAACGGGCGTATAAGTCGGGGTCTGATTTTATGATCGTTTTTTTTGGGTTTCAAGACCCCACTTATACACGAGTATATACGGTACACCATCCTGTTTGGTAGGCTGTAACTCCAGTAGCCACAGCAGTTGAAACTGGCGAAAATAAAGTCCCATTACTCTCAGTCCTCTTTACAAGAGAAAACTACACAGACATTCCAGATGCAAATGTGTAAATTTAGTTAGCAATACTTAAATATTTACTGTATATAAGGTGTACAATAATATTTATTTTTACTGTTATGTGTGAACACTATATTATTTTAACATACAAAACCGTCTCAAACCCCTCTAATCCAATACACTCAGTTCTCAGGGCCCCCTGTGGTTCCAGGTTTTTGTTCCAATACGTTTCCCAATTAGTCAGCCATTGCTACCTTTAACTGATCTCATTGTTTAAGTAGCTGACCCATTTTTTCTTTTTATTTTATGTTTAGAATACAGTGCGGTGGTGTTAGGTTTACAGATATATTTATTTTCTTCTGTATCTTGAAATGCTTGCTCTGTTTTATTTTTTTTTAATTCACTTTTTCGGTGGAGTTTCTTGATTGTATCTGAATACGGACAATCAACGTTGAGCAGAGCAGACAGCAGCGCAAGTGACTCTGAAAGGCTTCAGTGTTAGCCGCTTGTGGGCTTATTAGTAAATAATTGTCTGAATAACCAGAATATTAAAAAAGGTAAAACAAATATTTACAAGGAAAAAGTGGGACCTCTTACACATCTAACACATGTAAATACTATATTTTGACTGCGTGAAGCAGGTATAACCAGTTTGTCATTTCTGGATGATTGTAAAAAACATAGAAACTGGGAAATAACAGTTTGCATAATAAATCTGAGCATCCAAACAGGAGAAGAAGTGAGTTGGGACAGAAACCTGCAGCCTCCAGGGGCTCTGAGGACTGAGAAGCACTGGCACAAGGCACTAGGCAGAAACCCAACCAAGATATGGCACCAGTCCATCAACGAGTCCAGTAACATGTGCACCCAGCCAACTTACTATCACCATCTGACATGTCAAGCACATCATCTGCATATCTGAGGAAGACATAAACAAACACTGGGAAGAAGTTCAAAGTCCAAAGAGACAAGAAATGTGTGCAGGATTTAAAGCCATGACACTTGACTAAAGAGACAGCAATGCCCATCACTGCACTTTACAAAAAAACCCTTGAACTTGCCTCTATACAATCATTCAGATGCCCGTTTAATCCAGCTATGCCATCACGGGAGACCAGGGAGTATCTGGGCAGCAATCTGCTGTTGACGTGACTGGGGTGTCAGGCCTATAAAAGTGTACAGGCAAACCCACTCATTCAAAGACAGCTCTCTGAAGCTGCAAGGTACTAGTGGCAACCATTGTGCAGCCTTTGCCACTTAGCTACCAAAAATATTTATTCTACCTAAAAATGTTATGAATCCTGACAATTTAGCCTCACCTTTTTAATTTTACTATTTGTTATTTTTACCTTAAAATTATTCGTACAAATTGAAGAGCTGCATCCTTGTCTGGGATGCCACTTCTGACATTTCCTTATTGAGAAAAAGTCCCTGGGACGAGAACATGTCACCTTGTGTGCTCGTAACTGTAACCCTTTCTAAACACGAGTCCCTGCTTGTACTTGAATGGTGTTTGAGTGTTTAGGGGTCATACCTTCAGGAATCCGAGTTCAAGGCAAGGCTCACTTCAGCTCTAGGAGGTGACTGCACTGCCTCCTTGTATCCACACGGGTGTGTGACACCTTCAGTGACCAGAGGAAGAGCGGCTGCAGCATCTCATGGAGGGTTGGCACGTAAAAATCTAAGAAGCTAATTCAGAATATGGGTGGGTGGAACAATGGAAATTCATTTAAAGAAATTTCGGGGCCTTCTGACCATTTTTCTGAAGGGCTAAGAAGAAATCATTACTAAATTGTATTAAATCAACTAAATGTTAACAAAATTTCAATGTAGATATATTTTTCTGTATTGTGATGTAGTTTTTTTAGGAGCAACGTGATTTACTTTCAAGAGAGTTGTTGGAGGGAAAACCCAATCCAGTTTTTCTTCAGGCACTCCCCAAATAGAATGCAATTTAATTCATGGATTGGACTTTACCTTTTTAGATACTTAAGTGTTTATTTGGCTCACACCTTTATGAAGGCGACTTACGTTTTCATTGTTTATATACAGTACATTATTTTACAATCGGAGCAGAAATTAGTTAAATGACTTGCTAAGGGTCACATAGTGAGGTGGGGGTCAGGAAGTGGTCCAGCAAACTTGGAGATGACGGTCCAAAGCACTTGTACCTCTACTAGACCACACTTCTGATACTTTCATAACTGCAATGTCTAGCAGCAAGTATCCATATTACTAACCAAAGGTTGTAAACCGGATGGACACAGGGCGCATCGAAATGCACGCGCACTGCAACGAGCCCGCCCATAGCTAACGACACAGCCACAGAAAACACAGAAACGAGAAGGTTGAAAACCGGATGTCACGCGCACTGCCGCACTGCAACGAGCCCGCCACCTGTAAACTAGACTTGCTCTAATCCACTGTGCCAGTAATGTAGATCACATAACGGTCATTCAGTTTGGCGCCCGCCCCAGAGTCAAACGCAGCGGCTTCCCAAAACGCAGCGTCTTCCCAGAGTCAGTAGGTGGCGCCCAAACAACACAACCTGTGAGCCACACTTGCTCTAATCCACTGTGCCAGTAATATAGATCATACAACGGTCACAGACTCTAACCCAGCGGCTTCCCACACTCAGTGGCTGGCACACGAACACCACAACCTGTATACTGAACTTGCTGTACTCCACTCTACCAGCAGTCGGTGTCAGCAAAGGCAACGGAATCACGTCTCCACAAAATGAGACCGCTTTACTACAGATATGCGTATGTAATTAAATGACATTTCCCCAGACGCACCCACCCTCCATGATATGTCATCCACCCAGATATCGGACGGAACAGAAACTGATTGCCATTCTTGGATTTCCGATTCGCTAGCGAATCGCGGGCTTACTTGTAAAAAGCAGAAAGAAATCTGAAATAACTCTTGACGGATTTACAGTATTTGTGTACTTTGTGCCACACTGGCTACCTTGATAGTAAGCGACTTACAAAATGATTTTGTAGCAAAGTCATGAGTATTGCTTGTTAAAAAGCTTTGATTCTTTATTAAAGACGACACTTGTGCAAGAATATAAATGAAAGAAGAAGCTCTATGATACGACTGCTGCCAAACTCCAGAAGAAGAACCAGAGGATGGACTTTTCTTTCTCCCCAAAGCTATCATTTCAATGTGAAAAGCAAAATCTTCAGATCCTCAAAAGTAGTCACTAGCCTTGCATCAACATTAAGTACAAGCACTTTAGGTAAAGTCATGAATGTTTTCTGGCAGGTTTACCAAGTTAAAATACAAAGAGGCAGTAATTCCACCGATTCTTTTTGTAAAATTCTTTAAGCCTTCTTGAGCTGGATGTAGTCCATCTGTGAAGAGCAACATTTAATTCCTGCCGATGTTGAATTGTCACCTGGGATTTAACTAGGCCACTCCAGAGGACTGTTCTTTTCTTTTTTTTAAGCCACTCCATCATATTTTTGGTGTACTGAGGGTAGATCTACAGTGAAGTATCAGATCTCTTGCAGACTACAGAAGGTTTTCCTCTAGACATTCTCTGTACTTTGCTGTATCCAGTTTGCTACAGGAGCCTCGCACAGAGAAGGATGATGTTTCAGTGGAAAATGCATGCTTCCTTGTGCCAAAAACAATATTCAGCGGGGAGACAATAAAGATCATTTGTATTCTTATAAGACCATACAATCTTATACAATTTTCATTCGACCACATTCATTTTGCCATTCTCCCAGCCAGGACAGTTTTGTAAAACAACCAAATATTGTTCTATGCACAGATGTGAATGACGGATTTCCATAAATCTGCCATATTTTTCTTGGATGCCTCTTAAAGCATGTGTCATATTTCTATTGTTTATTAAAAATTCTTCTAGCATTTCTCTGATTGGTAGTTTTTCTTTTTAATAAATACTAGCAGGCTCTGCCCCCTGCTCGCTTTGCTTGCCAACCCCTGGGATGGTGCTACGCACTAGCCACTTTGTGGCTCTGCCACTCACGTACGGGGAAGTGGATTGTTGCATATGCATAATGGAACTAACTATTTTACATTACAGCAATTAAAAAATAGTAAAACATAGTAAATTCAAAGAAAATTATGTTTCCTTTTGCGTTAGAGGTATTTGTTGCGTTATACATTTCCGTTCTGTTTTAACTTTGGGATTAATATGAAAATAATTTTGAAACTAACACTTTTACTGTAAAAATTCAGTAAAAACAATATTTGGAATTAACGTTTTGTCAAAATCGCATTGAATTTTGATTCTGTGTTTGGACTTACTTCATGACAACGCCACGTATAACTGCCCGTGAGTGAATATTATTTCTTTCCCTCTGATAACCTGTGATTTGTTAATTGTCACAGCAAAAGCTGTTCTAACGGGAAACTGTAAATGTTTTAATACGAATGGCATATCAAGATCTAGTTTGGTGTCTGATGTTATCTGCGGAAGATGTACTACATTACCTTTGTTCTTACCAGTTAAAATTTTACATGACAGAATTGTTCGACCAATTTTTAATGCAGCTAATCTTGTCCAACTGCATAGCCCATCGCTCAGACATAAATTATACAATAACAGTGTGTTATAATACGTTTGTTATAATATTAAGTTTAATGTCACTGTCTCTGTGCAAATTGTTTTATGGATTCATTCACACATGCAGACCAGGTATGGCACACAGGGGCTAGGCTGCATTTAGAAACCACTAGTCTAGCAGTTTGGAGAATGAGACAACTGCAAGTAGGCATTGTGCTATTCCTGTATTTTTGGAGGTGGGGATGAGTCCTTCCCTGTCCTTGTTTGGAGGCCAGAGAGAGAGCCTGCATGTGGAGCAACCAGTATATAAGGCTTGGACTGCTGCCAAGACACTTTGAAGCCTGTGGACGGACGAATGGGTGATTGCGTCATTCGTCCCGAAAAACCTTTAAGCGCAGTGACGGAAAATGGCAGACTGTATACATCACGTTCCCACCTTGATATTGTCATGCTATGGCTTCCTCTGTCTGTAATGCCACGTAAAGTCGTCAGTAAAGAAAGCTGTTATATCTTTTTCTCTTATGCGATTATTCACTGTCGTATCACTATGGGAGGGATATCGCCTTTTAATATCATCTATCTATATTTTTCGGTTACTTAAAACGCCGCAATTTCAAAAGAACACATTTCCGGAGAGCTAGTGCCTCCTAAGGAAACATTGCGATACATCTTTCTTTCAACAGTAATTCAGCTGATGGAAGACCCAACGGTGTTAACGGTTGTAGATATTCTATGGGATATTGTAATTTGATGTTTTCATCTTCCGCATCATCACCACCAGCTGTTTCAGCATAGTCTATTGATACGCATTTGTCATGTAACTGATCAACAATTTTCACGTTAATTCGTTTGACTTCATCATTTCTCTGTGCTAGGATTGCCCGTGTACTCATTTCTTTTGTTGATAACTCTACGGGATGAAATTCTTCATTAAGATTTGGACATAATAAGTCTTCTTTTATTGGGAACTTAAGAGCTGAGAGCACAGGAGTTGTGTCTGACAAAAGCATTCACACGAGCGAGTGGTGAGAGGACCCTGGGTGTGGGCCGTTAAAAAAAATCTCTTGGCAATAGTCTCGTCTCAAGATTTTCTTTTAAAATAGAGAGATATCCCAGAAAGATATGTAAGCTCTTCAGAAAGTTATGTCATTTTTGTAGCTCATCTTAACAGACCTAAGAAAAAGACTGGTATCTAAACTTGAACTATTGTGAATCCCCTTCATTATTCAGATCTAGACTCTTTTCATAAAGCAATACATCACCCTCCTCATTGTCAGGTTGATCACAAACCTTCTAAAAAGCATTTCTTTTGAAAAATATCTTTTTGTTTGCACTCAACAAGTCCCAAATGGCCCCACAACCCGGGCGGGTTAGGAAAATTGGTGCATAGATGAAAGTTCCAAATGGTCCTAATTGCTAACATTCCTTCAGCAGGAGTTAATTTCTAGTCCAAGTTAATGTTGTTTTAACATTAATAAACAAAACAATATTAACAAATTTTTAGAGCAGTAATTTGAAAAACATTACTACTTATTAGGCTGAAAAGTATTGCAATAATTATACAGAATTGCAAGAGTTTTTCAGAAAGTTGTACCTCAATGAATTTGCTATCAGCAGAGAAATCCATCTGAATTACGAAGCTGGGAATATCTTTACAATATCCAATTCGATTAAGAGATGGCCCCAATGAAAGGTCATAGAAGTCAACGGTGTTTTCTACCGAGCCCACAGCCAAGAACTTGTTATCGGGGCTGAATCTGAACAGAAAAAGGAAAAGAGTGAATGTTACTACAGTACTCCTCATGAAAGGAATGTGCATGGCAATACTTATTAGAAAATGCTGCATGTGCTCCGACATAATTATTTTTGAGATCTGGAGTGCAAGAAGCCTCGCCAGAACACGATTCTAGTTTGGCTGGCAGTGTGAACAGCTGTCTACTGAGGCCTGTAAACTACGTCATCATCATCAAACACAAAGTTACCTATTTTCTGATTACTGTGAGAGATGCGTTCCCAATACTGTGATAATAAAACAGAATCTCTGAAGACCTAAATAAAAAATTTGGGCGCGTTTAGTTTCAAAAACCAAACATGCAGTAAATGTAATTTCTCAGCGAGTCTTTTAGGCTTACCTGACCTTGTAGTTCAAGGCTACATTGTAAATAGTAGACAATTATAGGCCACATGTAAGAACTGTTTACTTTCACACTTTGTTTTGGACTAATGTTAAAAATGACCTCTGGTCAGTTCTGCATTATTAATATTATCAGTTGTGTTCTGTACTACAATAAAATAAACATATGCTATTGTGTGTGTACCTCACAGGAATATGTTCAGAATTACATTTTTGAATAAGTGCTCTGTTAAAAATAAAGAATGGCTTTACCCCAAATAATAAACTGCTACTTCTTACTACAGAACAATTCCATACTCACAGTATAGTAGTAGTCACCTTAATACTCAAAACTGTGCTATGATGATGAGGGTCATTTAAACACAAGTAAATATGGAATACAGATGTTCTGTTAAGTCAATTGTACCTGATATCCTGGACAGCTGCACTTCGGTCTCGCTTCTTGCCCCAAACTTTCAGTGAATTTACCAAAAGGATGATAAACTCTCCGTTCTTCATGCCAATTGCAATCATCTCTCCATCTGGACTGTAGTACACACATTTAGCAGCATTGCCAAGGCTCACTTTGTTTAGTAATTTCTAATTAAATAAATGACAAAATAAATGTTGTGTTCTGTCATATGCAGGACATATTAATTTTAATACAAATAACTAAAGCAATACTAAAATCGATAAAAAAAACATGCATAATTATTGTATAAAGAATATTCATTCTTTCATTTCTGAACTGCTTATTCCACACCAGGGGTTCTGTGTGCCAAAGCTTATCCCAACAGCAAAGGGGCCAACACAGAAGCTAACCCTAAATCGGACACCAGTCCATCTCAAGACTCATACTGGTCTAATTTACAGTCGCCAGTTAACCTGACCAGTACTTCTGTGGTTTTTCATCCATTTCCCAGAGTACCTTGAGAATAATCTACACCAGGGGTCTCCAGCTCCAGTCCTGGACAGCTACTGTGTTCTGCAGGTTTTCATTCCAACCCTTTTCTTAATTAGTGACCTGATTTTGTTGCTAATTAACTCTTTGCCATAATTTTAATTGATGCACAACTTAAGAATCAGGCCCCTTAATTATTTCTTTTTTTCCTTAATTAGCAACCAAACAATATTAAGACACAAAATGAACCAACACATAAACAACAACCGGCGTCCATCACACAATAACTGAAAATAAAGAAAGGTGAAGGCCTCAGTGATGTTGATCTGCTCAGGTCCACAAAACATTTTGACAGCACTCTTAAAAAGAAAATCAACAGTTTTGGAAATGTCTGCCGTGGAATTAAATAACAGGTTTAATTAGCAACGAGAATTAGCTTCAGATTGAGAAACTGAAGTGAAGTTGGTTGGAGTTTGAGGCCCCAACTTAGTTGGTCTTCTGTTGGCTCACTTCAAATAAAATTTATGTTTAAGTGCTGTTTAAGGAAAAAAAAGAGTCAATTCAGCGGTCAGAGTCTCAAGAAAAGTCAATTAAAATAAAGGGAAATAGTTAATTAGCAGCAAAAACTGGTCACTAATTAAGAAAAGAGTTAGAATGAAAACTTTCAGCTATAGTAGCTCTCCAGGACTGGAGTTGGAGACCCCTGATCTACACTGACAAGGGCAAAAATGCAAACTCCACACTAACAGAGACAAGGCAGGATTCAAACCCACAGCAGCACTGTGTCACATAACGCTTTTTACACGCAATTGGAAGTACGATATAATACACTATAACAGACTAAAGTTATTACCTGAAAAATGATTTTACAGTGTGTACCAGAGTTTTAAATATTCTTTACATACGAGGCAAGAGATAGACATACATGAAATATTTATACAGGACTAGTGCATGTAACTTAAGAAACAGTACTAGGTCTGTTTTAATTTAACACCAAATACAATAGTTTTGAAACCCACAAAGTCAATTTAATCCAAAATTTTATGAATGCCAATACAGACTTCAATATTTTCTAATATTTGAAGGCCCAAAACAAAATAAAACCTTTTAACTTTCATCTATAAAAGACTAGAGTCTCCCACACCAGAGCTCAGACAAGGCTTTATCATATGAAGCTTTTTATTCTCTAGCAAACTGTAAGCATGGCTGATGAATACCAAGTCATATCAACTCCATCATAAAGACTGACTTTTGAAAATATAAGTGTTAATAATAGCAGTAGTAGTGCTGTATAATGATAAACTGTACTTGAGATGAAGAATATTAAGAAAAAAGGCTCCAATGCACCAATAAAATGCATATTTGCACTATTTGTCTCTTACCTTATCAGAAAGATCCCAGATTCGTATTGTTCCATCGTCACTTGCTGTGATAAATGTATCTTTGCTGGGATGGGTGGCCAGTCCCCAGATTTCTCCTTCCATGTGCCCGTTAATCAGAATGTTGGAGGCTGCATTCTTTTCTCCAACTTCTATTATCTCTCCATCTTTAGTCCCCACTAGTATCTTCCCCTATAAAATAAGATTTCCCTAATTAATAACAACTTACAGAAAGAAGCAGCACTGAGGAAAATGATAAGTAAATAAATTCTAGCATGTAGGAGAGCAGCAACACAAAGGATCCTTATAGACCTATAGCTTGGCTTCTTACTTGAGATGATCCTCCAAGATGAAATGTCACAGTTTCATGAAGGAGGTGTTGGCACAGCTGATGATGCAGTGTTCATTCTTACTTCGCATAATAGCACACTATTTTCCACTTTGGCTGGCAGGTAATAAAATCGGTAAGATCCATTTTACCAAGGAGATCTCAAGTCAAATTTGAGTCAGTGCTGGTGTGAGTACAAGTGTGCCCTGTGATGGACTAGCAGTCCATTGCTTCTAGGACTACTTTCCCATCAGTCTGTGCTAGGGAAGCTGGTTCAAACAATGGATGGTTGGATTTGCACGAGATAATCGTCTTTAGGTCAGAAAAGCATGTTAGTTTTCTTCACATTGCAAAAATGTTAAGCAGTTGTAACAATTTCCATCACTCATTAGAACAATGTAGACGAGATCAAGCCATTCAACCCAACAAAGCTCGCCAGTCCTATCCACTTATTTCTTCCAAAAAAACATCTTCAAGTTTTGAAAGTCCCTAAAGTCTTACTGTCTACCACACTACTTGGTCGCTTATTCCAAGGGTCTATCGTTCTTTGTGTAAAGAAAAACTTCTTAATGTTTGTGAGAAATTTACCCTTAACAAGTTTCCAACTGTGTTCTTGATGAACTCATTTTAAAATAACAGTCTCGATCCACTGGACTAATTCCCTTCATAATTTTAAACACTTCCTTCACGTTTCATCTTAATCTCCTTTTTCTTAAACTGTAAAGGCTCAGCTCTTTTAATCTTTCTTTATAATTCATCCCCTGTAGCCCTGGTGTCAGCCTAGTTGCTCTTCTCTGGACCTTTTCTAGTGCTGCTATGTCCTTTTATGTAGCCTTAAGACCAAAACTGCACCCAGGACTCCAGATGAGGCCTCACCAGTGTGTTATAAAGCCTGAGCAGAACCTCCTGTGACTTGTACTCCACACATCAAGGTGCTATATAACCTGACATTCTGTTTGCCTTCTTAATGGCTTCTGAAGTCGATAGCTTAAGAGTCCACCATGACTCAACAAAATAATTTTAACTTCTGTGTTATTTTTTCATTGTTATTGGTAGAAAAACCTATAATAACGCAACACCGTTTTGACATGACAATTATTATAACTAGCTGACTCCATCGTGTTGTCTCACGATACTATACACTTAAAGTACAGTAGACTTTGATGTTAGCTGAAGGGGCTCCAAGTATAATGGCGTAAGTGTGATCTCAAGTAGGAAGCGAGCATCAGGAGCCACTAAGGGTGAACTTTGTCTTTGTTTCAAAGGCCAAGACTTTCATCAATAAAAAGAAGATTACTTATACAGGTGCAAGTGCAATTGTGTTTGACATGCAGGTCTGTTACAGTAACACCGAGGGATGTGCAAGCTTACTACCGACCACCCAACAAACAAACCTTCTTTCTGTTAATATGTGATGTTAAATGACAGAGAGAACCCTCCGTGTTTAGTTTGCTTGGTATAAGTATTTGCTTTCCTCTTGGCACATGTCAATAAATTTTACAGTTTGAACAAAAGTCACATTTGGTTATTTTTTTATTTATTTATTTTTTTAAATAGTATAACGTTATATATTCAGAGCTGCTGAATTTTATATGTAAAAAATATTACACATCTCTTTTGTTTAATACTTCCAAGGAATGAAAGGAAAATTTTTTAAATCTGTAGATTTGTGCAACACAGTGCAGAATTAAAAATATTCGGTGTAGCTGCAACCCAGTGCCCGCTCCTAGTAGAGGCTGAACAAACACTGAAATTAAATAACATTTAACAATTCTGTAAATTGTTCAAGTGTCCATTTAATAGAAAACAATTATATGGGATAATTTGTGATTTTTTTAGAATTAAATGTTAAATAAAAATACATTTTCTTTTATTTGTGCTAAGTAGCCAGTGGTGTAGCCTAGGGGCGGGTGGAGGCGGCAGTCCGCCCCGGGTGGGACATTTTTGGGGGCGGCATTATTGGCCAAAAGGCTCAGTAGAATTGATATGCAAGCAGCAGGGTTTGGAAAAATCTCACTCATGACTGAAAAAATCCACAAACGCTTTTCTGTGACGGCATCAGACAATCAGAGGCAATAACAAAAATAAACAAACATTACACCGAAAATAATTTCTAGGAAGATAAACAACTAATTTCCAATTTATAATTTCGTTTTGTTATCAATCTGAATGTGTTCTTGTTCTGTGAAGAGAACATCCCCACCTCTCGCTTGTACACTACACTGGTTCTGGTTTTCGCAGCATAATTATATTAAACTAATAATTAGAACACGGCTTATCAGGGCATCTATATTATATTGTTGTCTTTTTCATGCTTATAAATAATTATATGTGAAAAATTATTGTTGTTTTTCTATATATGAATAAATCTATGCAAAATGTATCTTAATTTTTCTCTATACGTCATTTTAATTTTCTATTTAAATAGGTTAAGATATTCAGATATGTTGGGAGGGTGGCAAATTGAAGCACCACACCGCCCTGAGCGGCACGAACTCGAGCTACGCCACTTGGCCAAGCTAAATGATGCATGACTATAGTAGGACACAAAAAGTCACAGGATGACAACAGAAGAAACAAGGGCATCCGATTTACAAATGTAAAGCAGTACCTCCTTATAAACCCATCACTGGGTGTCGGAGCCCACAGAGAACAAGGCTGCAACCAACCATGAATGCGACGCTATGCTAGTTGATCACTGGAGCAAATCTGCACACACTCACACCTACACACACTCCCTCACTCAAGGCAGGCGTGTCGAGTCCCCTGCTGTCTCTGTCTCCATGCATGTAATGACACATTTTAGCACACTAACAAATTCTAGACCAGTCCAGCGACTGTCAATGCAGGTAACAATGAAGTCTTCATTTTTATGAAAAGAATTTCTTTTTTGCTGTGTAATTTTGTTTAAGGTGCAAGACCTTTGTACCATTACAATTTAATTAATTAATTAATTAATTTACGTTTTAGGGAATAATAAGTTGTCCCTGAAAATGTCTTATATAACCTGTGCATCCAAAAGCAACAAACTCAGAATGGTTATTAGATATATATGCAAAGAAAAGTAAGAATGTGTTAATCTGTTAGGATACAATTTAAATGTACCCATCATATACATTAAATGTTCTAATAGTGGGTCCACGCCGTTCTCATAATGGCACATTAAACTGAATAAATGAGTGTTAGCTGGAGTGCCTGAGACTTCTACATCTGCCTTGTAGTTAACCTCAAGTGTGATATGCACTGTATGTGTGCTGCGTGCCCAGGAACACCACCAGAGACACCTGAGAGATGTATACTGAAGGGAGGCAATTAATGGTCTAGAACACGGGTGTCGAACTCCAGTCATGGAGGGCCGCAGTGGCTGCAGGTTTTCATTCTAACCATCTTCGTCATTAGTGACCTGATTTTGCTGCTAATTTACTTCTTTTGCCTTAGTTTCTATTAACTTGACTCAGACCCCTTAGGTTGTCTCTTTTTCCTTAATTAGCAGCCAAACAATAATGAAACACAAAACAAGCGGTATACTTCAATAAGTTCGCATAAATAAAGGCGAGCTTTAAAAGGGCGACCTCAATTAGGCGCAGCAAATAAAGGCAAACGCAACAAAATTATTACAAAAAATTTATTAGATAAAGGCAATGATTGAACGTATAAAAAGGCGAAAGCAAGAATATTAAAACATCCAATTAATTAATGCATGAACTTCTAACGAACTATTTCTGGAACAAATTTGTGAAGAAAATTTATTAGATAAAGGCAATGATTGAACGTATAAAAAGGCGAAAGCAAGAATATTAAAACATCCGTTGATAGTTTTCTCCTTTCTGAATGTGTAGCCTTCAACTACAAGTAGATCTGCACCTTTGTAGCTCTTCACATATTCCAGAGCCATTTGAACTAAATTATCTACGAACGCCTTTATTCGCCGCGCTCAATTGAGGTCGCCCTTTTGAAGCTCGCCTTTTTGTGCGCGCCCTTATTGAATAGAGCCAAAAGAAGCCGCCACATGGCCAGCTCACCTGTACACATTACACAACATCCTCTTTAATAAAACCCCTGTGTGCATCCAGTGTCCATGTGTGTGTGTCTTCTGGTGAAGTGCGCATGTGCGGGGCACGGTGCGATGCTTCAAAGGCCGCCTGACGCGTCACACGAGACAGAGAGGATGGGAGCAATAAAATATCGTGTGGCCGATCCAATTGGATTTCGGTAAATGAGGTAAGACTAAAACATAAAACACGAAAAATTCAATCGAGTACTGAGACACGGAGCTTCCCCAAAGAGGTGGGATTAGTGTTTGTTGTTGTGCAAGTGTTCACTCTGAGGATGTCAGATTTGCAATTAAGAAACTTGGCCCGGTAAAGTGTCAGTCATTGAAGGGGTTTTCCTAAACATACGAATTTTCATGATATTACAATACGATGACTTTTAAAAGTAGATTTATTTTCGCGCACATTACATCAGTTGCTGGGGAGAATCTTCTGATTGCCCACCGTTGTAACAGAAAATTAAACACATATTATGGACAGCAAAGCCAGTATTACTGTCAGAGAAAATTACAGGCATTTTACGGAAAAAATTTAATGAGGTAAAAGGTCCCTTGCATTTAGATAGATACTTTATTAATCCCAAGGGGAAATTCACAGTTCACAATAATTTAATATAGCCTGTTCCAACTAATGTTTATGGACTACTGTTCTAGCGCCCGTTATTGTAACGGGCTTAATGTCTAGTTTGGAAAAAAGAAAGGTGACCGTCTCTGTGAGGTCAGTATACTCAGGTCACCAAAACATTCTGACAGAGTTCTTAGAAAAAACAGAAAAATCAACAGTTCTGGAAATGTCTGCTATGGCAGAATGAGAGCAGCAACAAGCCATGGAATTAAATAACGAGTTTAATTAACAACAACAATCGGCTTCTCATTAAGGGATTGGTAGGAGTGAAACTGGTTGGAGTTTGAAATCCCAGTTTAGCTGGTCATCCGTTGGCTCGTTTCACATCTCATTTCTGTTTGACTGCCATTTAATAAAGAAAACAATCAATTCAGAGGACTGAAACCTTAAAAGCAGGGCTGTTGAAAGGAAAAGGAGTTAATTAGCAGTGAATCCTGGTCACTGATTAGGAAAAGGGTTAGAATGAAAACCTGCAGCCACTGCGGCCCCCCGGGACTGGAGTTTGACACCCTGGTCTAGAACCTAAAAACCTAATGAATCCTAATGTCTGCCACAAGTTGTAACCTAGCTGTGACCTCCCGTGTGCCACATACTCCATGAAAACGAAGATTTCTTTAGGTTCAGGGTCAGAAAACCAATAACATGTCCTGATGAGACCTTTCAAAATTCACCCTTCCAAACTTTAAACAACTTTAAACAGAAGAGTTAATATAAGAGAAAGTGTATTAGCGTAGTAAGTGTACAAAGAGTAACATCAAACCTTAAAATACCTACAAACATACACAACCTTGGTGGCAAGGTCCTCCCCACAACAAGTATAACATTAGACATAATTCAGCTATTAACAAATTAAAGGTATCAATGATTATTTTTTTCCAGGGTGAACACCAGTACCGGAAAATGGGTAAAATTGTATATAGTGTTGTGTAAGATACTGAAGTACAGCAATCATCAGTTCTACGAAAATGTGCTGGTAATCCAAAGTCAGTAACGGCAAATGTAAAAGGCACTGGAGATGCGCCTCCAACCACATGAAATGTTCAATAACACGCTTGCTGATCTTATGGATATGACTGGCAGGTGATCACTTCTTGATTTAGAATAGAACAAAAAAGTAGCTTCTAAGAAGAAGAAAAAGAAGAAGACTCGTCACTCTCAAGTACACAAACATGTACAAAACATCTCGTCTCTTTTAGGCCGCCAGATTTTAAACAGGCCCAATCCAACAGCCTTCATTCATTCCTGCAAGGCATACTGAAACAAGGCTTTAGAGGGGTAGATGCATGTATTAAGAATAATTGAAACCACAGTTTATTTAAAAAGATGCCACCTTTAAGATAACATTACTGAAATACACAATCACAATAATAACAGACTGTTTAGACAGTGACGCTGCGCCTGAAACTGGAAGCAACTTTAATTTACTTTTCCCTACCATGCATTTTTTCAAGAATGAGGGGCTACAAAAAGAACACCCTACTATCCATCCATCCATTTTCCAACCCACTGAATCCAAACACAGGGTCACAGGGGTCTACTGGAGCCAATCCCAGCCAACACAGGGCACAAGGCAGGAACCAATCCCGGGCAGGGTGCCAGCCCACCACAGGACACACACAAACACACCAAGCACGCACTAGGGTCAATTTAGAATCGCCAATCCACCTAACCAGCATGTCTTTGGACTGTGGGAGGAAACCGGAGCGCCCGGAGGAAACCCACGCAGACACGGAGAGAACATGCAAACTCCACGGAGGGAAGCGAACCCAGGTCTCCGTACTGTGAGGCAGCAGCGCTACCACAGTGCCACCGCGCTGCCCTGCTAATAATTGTTTTAAAAAGTAATTAAACAAACTGTTAGATTAAAATTTTATTTCATACTTTGAATCTGCTAGGTATTGATTTAAACTCTGCATCTTATTATTTGAACTTTCTAACTTTTATATCATTCTTTTAGAGAGGTCTTAAAAACAGATTTCCAGTTATTTTTGGAATGTAAAACAACCATAATTACTAGGCTGGTGAAAAGAACGCAATTTTGAAATAGAAACATGACAGTGATTTTAGGATTATCAATTATTTGTAAAGTCATTGTTAACTCCACATGGACAGAGGCCTTTAGGTTTAGGATGCATGTTGCATAGAAAAAACACAAGAACAAAAGAGCAGAGAGAATCTTCAACATCACCTTCACAAGATGTCTGCATTCCCAAAGAAACTGGCAGATACAATCTCTCTGTGGACTGAAGAAACCTTTTAGGCTTGAAGGGACACAGCCTCATCATCATCTATATCCTTATCGAAAGTATCCTTAAAATACTTTTTTTAAATACATTTTCTAATTTTTACTACTATTGGTTTTACTGCCTTTTATCAATTATGCTTTATTGCGGTAGTGAGTTATATTGTTAGGTTGAGCCAAGGTATGATGTTAAAAGCACCTAGTCTGGGTGACTGCCATATTCACATGGGGGGTAGTTTCGGGTCCGGCTTGAAAAGAAGCTCGCCGCCTCACATCGGGAAGGAGGGAGGGAGGGAGGAAGGAAGAAATCGACAATATTGTGTATTGAATATTAATCTTTTGACAGGTGAATGCTGAAAAGGCATGGCGTAGAAATAAATATCTTTTTTTTAAACCCAAAAGAGTGACCCCTGGTGGTCAGAACAGTTAGATTTGTAGTAGCAGGCCAGCAAACAAGTCCGAGTTTGAATGTAAAATCAGAGATTCATCCTCAGATTGTTGTTCCTCCTCTTCACTTTAAAAAATTACATGATTTATACAAATCACAAGACCAACTCCAGAATCTCGATGAACGAAACGCATATCACGCCTTCAGGGGTGCTGCTGTCAGTCACTGGTCTCCTTCACCATTAAATGACATGTACATGTTGCATTTTTTTTTTCTCTACCAGCACATGCTGGTCAGAAAGACAAACAGCCAAGTGTAACAATAGCACTTCTATGTTTCATTGCTACAGGTGAACCAAAATAACCAACAGAGGGCCTTCCATAATAATACGGAGATCAATGTTGAACAAGCAGCAAACAATGCCATAATGTCCAAGAAAAAATCAATTTACTTCTGTTGCAAACCCATATGTCAGTCGTATGCTCTCAACTTCCCAAATACATTTATCTTGGCTAAATTATTGTTAAATGAACCACTTATGAAAATTCCTTTTGTGAATGTCCAGAGATTGTGTTCAAATGAGAGCAATATTTTACATTGGTAGAACTACTGCATAATCACATTAATTCCAACTTAAAACGTCAGATGGCTCTCAGAAAAAAAGAGCATTATAAAAGAAAGGGTGATGAGAAAAAGCTGCAGGTTAAGACACTGAAAAAAAAACATAAAATGTTTGGAAATGTACCTGATGGCCTGCACCTACTTACACGTTAGCTAGTGGTGCCACTGAGAGGTAATGGGAACAACAGCACTGGTACTACCTATTAAATGAAAAAAGCAGAGCGGCCACTGAGCTCCCTAGCAAATTAGTTTGTTCATACAGTTCACAGAAAATCAGCCGCTGAAATGTTTCAGGTTTCATCATCCAAGAAAAACGTTCAGCTCTTGTAATTTGGGACAGGGAGGTTTGTTTTATTTTGTTTTATTAATTTATAAAATATTTTACATAAGTTAATTGATGGCTAGAATTCATTTTTTCAATGATTAAGATTTTTCAGAAAGTTTTATTAATGTCACTATGGTGACATTGTCTGTTTTATTTTTCTTATGGGTGCTGCCATTTTCCTACTGATTTTCATGGCAGTCGTCTTGTTGGCACTCTGCTTGCGATCAGTCGTGTTATTTTCAGGTGTCACAATGTGTGATAGCTCTGTAAAAGATGGTGGCACACTTGTTTCTGTTTCCAATATAAACAAATTGAAACTAAAAAGAGATGAGATACTGTATATTCAACATTTTAAAAGGGAAACGATTTTGAAATATAGTTTAAAATTAATGTCTATACTTTGATGGTGATTAACAGGAAATTTTAAATTTTATCAAAAACATTATAGACAAATGAAATTCCCGTGTATTACCTTTCCTCGACATACAGATCGTACGCAGTCCACAAGCTGACCCGTCTCCAACTGAAATGCCCGGCATCTTTTCATTTCTTGATCCCACAGTTTTACAGCTCCTCCTTCTTTAGTCCTTCAGAAATATTTATTGAAAACAATAAAATAAACATTTTTCATTACATATAACACAGCTTTAAGTTTAAATCAAACTACAACAGGCCAAAAGAAATATTTTTTCTCAGAAAATTTTCATCACACTTTTTTTTTATGTTTTAAAATAAAATTCTGAAATTCATCTATCTATTCACACACACAAATGAAATTACTGGGTGTGAAAGTCAGCCCTGCATCCTGAATGAGAGGCAGGACTTTAATTATGCCAAATTTGATAACACTGCAAGAAATGTAGTAGTTTGCACTGCTGTTTTACAGCCCCAGAAGCCTACCAGTGTAAAACCAGTGTATTTTACAATATTTTACTATACGCAGTGCAACAGCACTCAGTGTTATGCTAGTATTACCAACAAGAAGAGTATATAAAGTAACCAGAAGAAGAGATGGAGTTGAAAGCCAAAAAAGGATTGAAAACCATAAAAAGGAAGAAACAGTAACCAAAAACAAAATGTGAGATGAAAACTGTAGTCAAAAATAACAGGCACAAGTTGAAGACTGGTGATTCCTAGAAGATAAGCAAAATCACAGACGCACAAGTGTATTCTTGTAATACATAAGCTTGACTAAGGAAGTGATTTTTCTAAGTGACTTTTAACACTAGATTCCCTGAAGCCAACGAAAATATTCGTAATGCCACCTTAAATTCCCTCGCACCTCCTCATCAGCATCTTTGTTTTGCAAATGTGTCAATGAGCCCTGGCAGCAGGCAGCCTGCTCACTCATCCCTCACTGAGGCAGCAAAAGTTGGACAAAATTCTCAGAGCTGAGGTCTCTTTATCTGGGTGTTAGGTGTCTGGAATTGTATAGGGTAAATAATATATACATTACATTTAATGTGCGTTCTGTGTCTACAACGATCTGTGAAAATGTAGGACTGACCGGAAATGCAAGGCAAGAAATGCTGAACACAAAACTAAAACGGAAACTTTTTTCATGTTATAGTAATAATGACAAAATTTTGACGTCAAGTGTATAATGTGTGAAGACTAAAGTCCAAATATCAAATAAACATGTTCACAAAAGGAATAACAAAACAAGTGTACTTTCATTCAAGAATATAACCAAAGAAAAAGAAATTATTTGATTTACATGTTGCTGCTGATGTGTAAAAACCAAAGCCCATATATCAATCAACACAAAGTAAATATGTGAGCTTGGCTGGTGCAGAGGTAAGAACTGCTGCCTCATAATCAAGAGGTTGCGAGTTCGAGCCCAGAACCTCCCCGCATTTACCATTTTGAGTAGTAAGCTGCTATTACTATTATATAATAAAAACTAGGGGGCTTTGCCTCCTGCTTGCTTTGCTCGCCAACCCCCTGGCCAGCGCTATACTGTACACTAGCCTCTTTGTGGTTCTGCTGCTTGCGTATGGGAATGTGGATGTACAATTTAAACAGATTTTTATTTTCATGTGAGGTGTTACATTTGCATCTACGTGACGTATAACTGCCCATGATTGCATTTCGTTTCTTTCTCTTTATTAAATAAAACAACTTTTTCAAATGTTTCGCTCGGAGATTTGTTAATTGTCTTTGCAAAAGCTATTCTAACTGGAAACTGTTAACGTTTTAATACAAATGGCATATCAAGATCTCCTTTGTTGTTTAATCCGCGGGAGAAGTACTACATTACCTTGCTTGGATACATTCTTCTTTCTACAGGAATTCATGTGGTGGAAGACCGGACGGTGTTAATGGTTGTAGATATTCTTTGTGATACTGTAAGTTGCTGTTTTCATCTTCTGCACAATCACCACCAACTGCGTCAGCATAGTCTATTGATACGCATTTAATCATTTTGCCATGTTACTGATCGACATTTTTCACATAAATTTGTTTGATTTCATCATTTCTCGGTGCTAGGATTGCCCGTGTACTCATTTCTTCTGTTGATAACCCTTCGTGATGAAATTCTTCAATAAGATTTGGACATAATATGTCTTCTTTAATTGGAAACATAAAGTGAGGAAAACATTAAAATTTATAAGAGCTGAGAGTGCAAGAAGTGCGTCTGACAAACGCATTCACAAGACTGAGAGGTGAGAGTACTGTGGTCTTGTTTGAAAATGGTTGCTAGGAGGGCATGACTTTAAAATATCATGACAATATTCTCATCTCGCCGGGCTTGAAAAAGTCTTTTCCAAAAAGTCATGTCTCGTCTCCTAAAAGTCTTGTCACGTTAAAAGATTTTTTTATATAATAGAGAGGCATATATTTGACATTCAAAATGGTGCCAATAATGGTATAAATATGACAAAATACTACAAAAATAACAAAAAAATGTAAGCCTGTTGTGATGTGAAATTTTGCATACAAGTTGATAAATATTTTGTAAGTCTTTATTTGTAATTTAGGCAAAGCAATGTAATATTAGTGTTACATTAGTGAGAAGGATTCATGTTTACCCCTGCCTTTTAGGAATGGGTCTCTTTAAATTTTACAACAGATTTGGGGGGAGTGTCTTAAACAAGTTTGGCTAATGTTTCTATGAAGTCTCTCAGTCAACCCCCATACGAAAGTCAGGCTGCCTAACTGGAAAACTTTAGCTCAAAAAATGGTTTTTGGGGGGTGACAGGTGTTAAGATGTTCTATCCCCCCGTTGGTCTGAAGTATGGCTGTTTGGAACTGGCTTGTATCAGAAGCCTTTAAGTACAACGACATCCTATTGGCTCTAAGGGATGGACAGAGCATCTATAAATTTGTTCACTCCCTCACTCTTACCAAACTGCTGAATGACCATCTCACACCATGAACTGAAAAGGACAACACAATGAAGAGCACAGCTCGGCAGCCATATTGAGACAGGCATGCGGCCTGTTCTGAAGAAAGCTGACCACAAATGATGCCTTAACTAAAGACATTTTGAAGTAACTAACAAGTCTGTGTGCCGCCTGAAACTACACATCACAATTTATCAGGTTGTATGGTTGCCAATATTCAAATATACTTTGCATATTGTTATTATTTGTGAATATCATCAATAATACATTGTTTAAATTGTAATTTAACTCCTGCTTGTCTTTTACTACACCTAACTGTCTGAGGTTATAGATGTAGGAGGGAAGGTGGGGAGAAGTTATATACTATAATACCTTATAAACAGTGGTAAGTCTGGGAGATTTGAGGCATTTTGACAAAGGCTACATATTAATAATACAAAAGGGGAAAGTAGAGCAATACATTACTCTACCAAGACAAAACGAAGACTTAAATGGAAAAAAACTGACAACAGATTCATGATATGCAGCACACACAAAATGAATGCTAAAAAAAAATTAAATAAGTTCTCAAATATACCATAATGCCCCATCAATGGTAGGGCTTCTAGATGTGCCTATCTGGCTTCATGGAATGTTCATATGAAACCGATCCAAAAGGTGAGAACCGTTAAGGACATCAGACCAGACCCAGGACCAAGCATAAATAAGAAGTAAGTTGCGCTCTTAACTCACCCTAAATCCCCCCCCCCCCCCCACCCTCAATTCCTCCCCAAGTGAGGCTAGACAACACTTTGCAAAGTCCCAGTCCTCTGACATGCCAAGAGACAGAGCATATCCAAAACAAAACAAACCCCTAGCAGTGGTGTAGTAAAGATTAAATCGGAGATACAGGCCAGATGCAATAAACCTACGGTATGATGTTAAGTATTCCCTTTGGTCGGTCAGGGGTGTCGAACTCCAGACCTGGAGGGCTGCAGTGGCTGCAGGTTTTCATTCTAACCATCTTATTCATTAGTGACCAGTTTTTGCTGTTAATTAACTTCTTTTGCCTTAGTTTTAATTAACTTGACTCAGACACCTTAGTTGTTTCTTTTTCCTTAATTAGTAGCTGAACCATAATGTGACGCAAAACAAGCTGTGCCCATCAAACAATATGTGGAAATAAAGAAAGGTGGAGGTCTCAGTAAGGTTGATCTCTCAGGTCATCAAAACATTTTGACGGTGTTCTTAGAAAAAACAGAAAAATCAACAGTTTAGGAAATGCCTGCTGTGGCAGTTCAGAGCAGCAACAAGCCATGGAATTAAATAACAGGCTTAATTAACAGCAAGAACTGACTTCTTCTCATTAAGAAACTGGTTGGCGTGAAATTGGTTAGAGTTTGAAGCCCCAATTTAGCTGGTCATCTGTTGGCTCGTTTCACATTTCATTTCTGTTTGGCTTGTAACGGCCGACCCCTTACCCAGCTGGCAGCTACACCTCCAAGACTTGTGGCCTGGATAATTTACTGAGGTTAAATCTAACTATCAAGCCGTACCTCTAACAAATTAAACTTTTCCCCCACAATCATCGGTGTAAATATAAGCACACAAAAGCAGATATGTAAAATTAAACTGATTGTATTAAATGAAATAAATATGCAAAAAAAATAAATAAATAGAAAAAATATATATAAATATCCCTCCACCTCAGCAATAACGTGACATCACTATATATAAATACAACAAACCCTCCCTTGCCCCTGTAACATATAACAAACGAACAACAACAATGAATGATATACGGAATGAAAGATCGTGAATTTGGGTCCGCTTATAAAAACTGTCCTGAATACGGATGACTGAACTAGAGATAAATGAGTTGTTTGATTTTCCTGGCAATTGGAGCAACCTCACTGTGATTCCTCGGCGTGTGGTGGATGATGATCTGACCCCGGGGTCTCTGCAGATGAGGGATGGAAGACAGTCTGGCAAAATGAAAAACAAACTGGTGCGAAGGCGCGATGTGAAAAAACAGCAGGTAAGTTGAATCCGTGGTTGAAAAAATGGTCTCCTTTCTTCTCTCCTTCTCATCTCCTTTTCTTCCTCTCTCCTGATTGCTTAAATAGTCCTGTGACGGCTGTAATTGATTAATAGTGAACAGGTGTTTTCCAGGTTTGGGGTTGCAGTCTCCTTCCATCATCCGTCCCCCTTTACGGGGACGGCATTCACTGACACACATAAACAGCAAACGGGACAATGGAAACAAGACGCACTCAGTACTAACATTTGACAACACTATAAACTATGTAGCCCCGCTACAGGCTGTCATTTAATGAAGAAAAGTATCAATTCCGAGGACTGAATCCTTCAAAACAGGGCTATTAAAATGAATGGAAAAGGAGTTCATTAGCAGTGAAAACTGATCACTGATTAGGAAAAGGGTGAGAATGAAAACCTGCAGCCACTGTGGCCCTCCAGGCCTGGAGTTCGACACCCCTGCCTTAGATCAAACAAAAGTATACTAACACTGCAAATAACTAGTTACTTAGTGGTTACCAAAATATAGACATATTTAATAGAAGAAATTTCAATATTGTAATTGAAAAGAAAACAAAACAAAACAAAAATCAAAAAGTGGAAATAGATTAGGAAATAGAATATGTAGTTTTAGTTCTAGTGACCAGTTTTTGCTGTTAATTAACTTCTTTTGACTTAGTTTTAACTAGGGGGCTCCGCCCCCTGCTCGCTTCGCTCGCCAACCCCTGGTGTTGGGAATGACAAAGAGCGTGATGTATGAATGAGATATAGAATAGTGTGATGGTGCAGATGATGCAAATAGAAAGCAAACAATAAAGTGTGTGGCACAGTGTAAAGGTTTATTGGAAAATTTCTTTGTACACGCCGTTTAAGTGTAAAAGGTAATTCCAGGTCAGAACTTGTAAGGTCAATGAAGATGGTTATTGTTGTGATCAGAGTCAAGTTTGTCAGAGCTTAGAAAGAGTTGTGTCTCTCCAGGAAGTAATGGAATAACTTGGGTATTTATGTTTTGCACATTAATATTTTTTGGACATAATATAGTGCGTTGTGTTAAAAGGGGCATTTGGTCTAATGAGATTGCTGTTCCAAATCTGTCTGTAACTAAGTCGTCACAGATAAAGGCTTGAGGAATTGTAATAATATGTGGGTGAAGTCCATCTGTATTGGTGAGTGTACCATCTTCCAGTTGTAATAAGCAATTGTTATGATCTGAATCTGGACATCGCATGTTTTGTACTAACTGTATCTTTTGAAAGCAATGCCAATTGTCTGCGTATTTTAAGGTGCACTGAACAATAGCTGAGTGCATGGCATCTGGAAGAATAGCTAAGCACTGTTTAAAATCTCCTCCTAATAAAAGTACCTTTCCTCCAAATCGAATATTATTATTCATAAACGTTTGTAGAAGTTTATGAATGGTGTTGAGTAAGTGACTGGATGCCATTGTACATTCATCAATAATTAACATTTTTGTAAGACGGATGTCACGTGCAGTGCCACCGTTAATGTTCATAGTGGATACCGATTTGTAGGATCTAATGCAGTTGATAAAGATTTCACTTTCAGGTACATCGTTAGTTAGAAGCTTCTGTAGATATTCAGTATATGAATGTAAAGGAGGCAGTCTAATTTGACCCTTTTGACAACAACGTGTAAATGTATTACTTGTATTGCCAGTTGTTTCTTCAGGGAAGTGAACTGAATGACAATGATTGCAAATGACATTCATTAATCCGAATGAATTTTCCTGGTGTATGTTTTGCTTGTGCCGTTTGAGAGGCGCGTTGTTGCATGTGTAGTATTTGGGACGTGTTGTTTTGGAGCTGTAATCGTGCTGTGCCTGTGCTGTGTGAGAAGCCCGTTGTAGCCTTCCTTGCCGTTAACGTATGTCTGAGACGGGAGGTGTTTCGTTTTGAATCCGTGCCTGTTGCGATGCAGCACTTTGATTGATAGATTGCGTCATGTGGATCTAGGATGTAGATTTGTGCATATTTGCGTTGTTGATTTGTTTCAGGGTGCACTGTTCCAATGCGATGCAGTATTTGTGCACATATGGGAAAGCAGTATGGGCCATTGCCTTTTGTTGGCCTGATATTTACTCCGGTAGATGCAAAAGCAAATGAACTATTGTAGGATCTAATGCAGTTCATAAAGTTTTTACTTTTAGGTACATCGTTAGTTAGAAGCTTTAGTTGAGCTTTGCGTTTTTGGAGCCGAGACATTTTTTCTTCTAGAAATATGGATAAGTAATAAGGAGTATTGCACTCACTGTTAATATGGAGCCATTTCTGCGGTTGAACGGTTAATAGTGCCTTATTGTAATGAGATCCACCTATGCTGCATAGTGTGAATTGTGTTTGGTCCCGTTATCCGAGCGGTATCGTTTTGTACCTGTGATCGTGAATTCATGACTTGTTTCTTGAGCGTGAGAAATATGGATAAGTACTAAGGAGGATCACACTCACTATTAATATGGAGCCTTTTCTGCGGTTGAACGGTTAATAGTGCCTCATTGTAATGAGATCTACCTATGCTGCATATTGTGAACGTGTTGAGATGACGTATGTTTAATACGGACGGTTCATTTACAAATGGGGCTTTGTGTGTCATTTGTTATTTATGTTACATATGGTCGTGGGTCTGAATCGTCGTTTTTGTGTACGTTTCGTGTGCTATGTCCGTAGTCTGTTCCGTTTCGTGTCCAATGGGATTTGTATGGTGCTCCCGGCTTCTTTTTTTTTTGTGGTTGTGGCTTGTTGAATCCTCCTCTTTGTGTGCGTCCCGTTTTGTGTGCAATGGGATTAAATCCTCCTCTTTGTGTGTGTCCCGTCCGTTGCTTGTGTGTGTTTGTGTGTAGGGGGTGTTTTGCTTGTGCGGCGCTGTGTGCGTCGCCTGCGTTTGACTCCTTTTTTCTGTGCTCACTCCTTTTTTCTGTGGTCTTGTCCGCCTCTCGCGGCGCCTCATTTCTTGGGGCGCCTGCGCAGTACGTCTTTTTGCGGCTACGGCCCATGGCCAGATGGCCCTGCGTCCATCCGGTTTAGCATTCTCGGTTAGTAATATGGATTAACTTGAATGAGAATGAGAGTTTCCCCTCTCATCCTCATTGTGGACATATTGCTAATCTCTCTCTCCCATTCTTCCTAGGGCACGAAGCGGAAGCAGAAGCAGACAATGGCCGACAGTGAGATTAATCGCGTTGCAGTCGTAGTAGAGGAACTCCAGGCACTCGACAAACAGATTCAGAAACTCCTGTCCAGACGAAGATACCTTAGAGATCTGAAGGCTAGGCTGTTGGATAAACCGTCCTCGCCATCTGTTATCGGCGTAACATCAATCCCGCGTTGTGCTGCTCAAGTCAACTCCACCCCCACGCCTCGTAGGAGCGACACCGATGATGACATCGGCGTATTTCAGCTATGCAGGCGGGGGTTCAAGGCCAGAACACCTCCATCGGCACAGGCAAGCATCGTAACTCAGAACCGGTTCGACCCTCTAAGCGTCCCCAGTTCGCCTTCAGCTCCTGGTGATGTAATAGTGGTAGGTGATTCTATTGTTAGAAACCTCAATATCACTTGCCCTAATAGAAAATCTTTTGTTTCTTGTTTTCCCGGTGCTCGTGTCCGAGATGTGATGAGACGTGCGCCGGCAATCTACGAGAAGCACAAGAACAGGGCAGTTGGAGCAATTGTTTTGCATGCTGGCGTAAACGATATAAGGCACCGACAGTCGGAGATCTTCAAGGCAGACTTCACAGCATTAATTAAAGACACAAAGGAGAGGACCCCATCGGCAAAGATATTCATTTCGGGTCCACTCCCTCTTATCAGACGATCAAACGAGTACTACAGTCGTCTGCTAGGATTAAACAACTGGCTGCAGGGCTTCTGCAAGAATCAAGACATCGGGTTCATCAACAACTGGGACCTCTTTTGGGAAAGACCGTGTTTTTTCAAGCAAGATGGCCTGCATCCGAACAGTTTCGGCGCCCGGGTCCTCTCCAAAAATATATCTAAGGTAATTCGTTTATCTTGACTATCTATCTCTGCTTTTAACCCCTTCCGAAATGCCACTCCTGTGCTTGGTCATGATAATTGTTTAATAAAATCTTCCATTAAAGTGCACAACATAAATACTGTAATTACCAATCTCGATGCACGTAGAAAATCTAGGCAATACGGCATAAACACCAATAATTTAATTAAAATTACTACTTTAGATGAACAATGTATTAAAACTATAAAAACAGATTATAGATTAAACAAAAAACACACACAGAATGGCGCTAATAAAAATAACTTAGTTCCTGTTCCAAATATCAATAACGCACATAGTACTCATCTCTGCCCCTCCGAAACATTAAATATGGCACTATTAAATATTAGAGCTTTAACTAACAAGACGTTTTTTATCAACAATCTTATTAGTGATAAAAAAGTAGATTTTATCGCACTAAGTGAAACGTGGCTTAGCTCAGATGGCGCAGCTGTTTTAATCGAATCTGCACCTCCGGATTACAGTTTTACTCGTGCAGATCGCCAAGGAAAGAAAGGCGGTGGCTTGGCAAACATTTACTCGAGCCGGTTAAAATGTAAAGATGTCAGTTTTGGTAAATTCAAGTCCTTTGAGTATCTCGCCGTTGTTATCCATGGAGATTCTCACGTTCTAGTATTATCCGTGTATAGACCTCCAAAATTCAACGCGTCTTTTTTTGAGGAATTCTCTGACAATGTCAATTTTAATTACGAACTATGACACACTCTTAATAGTTGGCAACTTTAATTTTCATATAGATAATCAGTGTGACCAAAAAGTAAAAGAATTTATGAACCTCCTGGACTCTTGATTCGAGACAGCTCGTTAATCAGCCTACACATAAAGCAGGTCATACGTTAGACTTAGTGATTACTAAAGGACTAAAAGTTAATATAAAGCAGGTCATTGATATTGGTCTATCAGACCATTTTCTTCTACTTTTTAATATAGAAATAATGATAGAAAACACTCATGAGAAGCATATTGTTAAAAAACGCTTCTTTGACTCATCAGCAGCTTTAAAACTTACATTCTAAGCAATCAGTCCGTTTATAATGTCAACTATAATAGCGAGGATAATGTAAATAATAAGCTGGAAAGATTTAATACTAAAGTGAGGGCTGCTGTTGACTTAGTTGCACCTGAAAAGACAGTTAAAAAATCTTCTAGCATTGTTATACCATGGAAGACCCAAAGAGTGTCTGATTTAAAGAGAACATGCCGTAGAGCTGAGCGTAAATGGAGGAAAACTAAACTAACTATCCACTATGAAATATTAAAAGTTAAAATAACAGAATACAATAACACAGTCCATCTTGAGAGGTGCTGCTATTTCTCTAAGATTATAAATAACAATGCTAGTAATCCCAGAGTCTTATTTTCGACAATTGATCATCTGTTAAACCCAAGTAACTCAAAGGAATGCCTCCTACTTCCAGTAAAACCTGTGAGGCTATCGCTGTATTTTTCAATCAAAAAATTAATGATATTCGAAATAACATAGTATATCTCCCCAACACTAAGGATCCTCCTAAACCCCATTATTCCGTTATAAACAAATTGAACTCTTTCACTGGGATAGATTTACCTGATTTACATAAAATAATTTCTCAAATGAAACCCTCCACCTGTGCCCTTGATCCAATACCAACAAATTTTTTCAAAGAAGTATCGGGCGTGCTTATTGATATTGTTCTTGACATAGTAAATTCGTCATTAGATACGGGGGTCTTCCCAGACTGTCTTAAGACTGCGGTAGTTAAACCCCTACTTAAGAAAAATAACCTTGACCCCTCTGCTCTTGAAAATTTTAGACCCATCTCTAACCTGCCTTTCTTAAATAAAATTCTAGAGAAGACGGTCATTATGCAGTTAAATGAGCACCTTAATAAACATGCTATTCTTGATAAATTTCAGTCAGGTTTTAGAACAAATCACAGCACAGAAACTGCACTCGTTAAAGTAGTAAATGACTTGCGGGTAAATGCAGACAGAGGCCATTTATCTGTTCTCATCCTCTTAGATCTGAGTGCTGCATTTGACACCATTGATCATAATATTCTTAAGAATCGCCTTAGTCAATGGGTGGGCCTCTCTGGCAGTGTCTTAAATTGGTTTGAATCCTACCTGGCAGGGAGAAAATTCTTTGTTAGTTGTGGTAATTATAACTCAAAGACACATGATATCCTATATGGTGTTCCACAAGGCTCTATCCTGGGTCCACTGCTCTTCTCAATCTACATGCTTCCATTAGGTCAGATTATCTCAGGGCACAACGTGAGCTACCACAGCTATGCTGATGACACACAATTGTATTTATCAATTGCACCTGATGACCCGAAATCTCTTGATTCACTAACACAATGTCTGACTTGTATTTCAGAATGGATGAATAGTAACTTTCTCAAGTTAAATAAAGAGAAAACTTAAATCTTAGTGATTGGCAATAATGGATACAATGAGGCTATTAGAAATAAACTGGAAGCATTAGGATTAAAAGTCAAAATGGAGGTAAAAAGCTTAGGGGTAACCGTTGATTGTAATCTGAATTTTAAATCACATATTAATCAGATCACTAGGACAGCATTTTTTCCACTTAAGAAACATAGCAAAAGTTAGACCTCTTACATCATTGAAAGATGCTGAGAAATTAGTTCACGCGTTTGTTTTCAGTCGACTAGATTTCTGTAATGCACTCCTCTCAGGACTACCCAAAAAAGACATAAATCGTTTGCAACTAGTGCAGAATGCAGCTGCCAGAATCCTTACCAGGAAAAGAAAATCCGAGTACATTTCTCCAGTTTTGATGTCACTACACTGGTTACCTGTGTCATTCAGGATTGACTTTAAAATTTTGCTTATGGTTTATAAAGCCTTAAATAATCTCGCTCCATCTTATATATCGGAATGTCTGACGTCTTATATTCCAAATCGTAACCTTAGATCCTCAAATGAGTGTCTGCTTAGAATTCCAAGAGCTAAACTTAAAAGAAGTGGTGAGGCGGGCGAGCTTCTGCTGTTATGCACCTAAAATCTGGAATAGCCTGCCAATAGGAATTTGCCAGGCTAATACAGTGGAGCACTTTAAAAAACTGCTAAAAACACAAAACTTTAACATGGCCTTCTCATAACTTCACTGTAATTTAATCCTGATACTCTGTATATCCAATTCATTATAATAACTATTCATGGTGGCTCTAAAATCTGTACTAACCCCTACTCTCTCTTCTGTTTCCTTTTCCAGTGTCCTTTTGGTGGTGGCGCAACTACTCTAAGCACCATGATGTTCCAAAAATGATGGATGGATTAAAAGCCAGAAGTCTGTATGACCATCAGCATCAAGTGACTCCGTGAAAAACCCGATCTACAAAGAGGACTATTTCATTTATGTTAGGTAGAATGCCCAGAGGGGATTGGGCGGTCTTGTGGCCTGGAACCCCTACAGATTTTATTTTTTTCTCCAGCTTTCCGAAGTTTTTTTTTGTTTTGTTTTTTCTGTCCACCCTGGCCATCGGACCTTACTCCTTTTCTATGTTAACTAATATTGTCTTATTTTAATTTCTTATTTTATCTTTTATTTTTCTTTTCTTCATTATGTAAAGCACTTTGAGCTACTTTTTGTATGAAAATGTGCTATATAAATAAATGTTGTTGTTGTAGTTACAGCAAATGTCCATTACAAATAAACCAAGATGAAAGCAGATTCTCCTTTGCCTTACCAGGACACAATATCACTCATCAGTCTTTTTAGCCCTTTCTCTCTGATTGTTTGAAGATGTGAAATTGGACATCAAAACTCACTTTCAATCTATCAAAAAACAAGAGGCTGTATCTGATTTCAGCTCTGCTGTAGAATGCGGCTCATTCAGCAACTGTTGAAAGGGAGAAATCTGGGAAAATCCAAATGCAGTTATTTTCAAATATAATCTCCTCTTTCTGTCTGAGAGTCGACATCAAACTTTCTTTAACCTGTAGTTTGTTGAAATGGACAATCAGGCTTCTCAGGTTTGAGGTATTCGATCCATGTATGCAGTAAGCTGCTGAGATCTCGGTGTCCAATTTGAAGTCCTGTCCAAATATTTTAGAGGACAGCTCAGCTATGAATTTCATGGTTTTCAGGGAGACCTTTGATTTTGAAGTTGTTCCTTCTATATCTATCTTTCAGTGCAGCTAGTTTATCAAAATATATCTAAAGATGGCTTTGGTTTAAGCATTTTGTTATGCAAGTATTATATGAGGACTGAAACACCTTAGTTAAACTTACGGTCTTTCTTTTCCTCCAGTGACTATGAGCCCATCTCTCAGAGTTGTGTACATGGTGAAAACGGGGCCTGTATGGGCTTTGGCGACAACTCGAATTAAGAAGTGGTCCTTCCACACGTACACATCTCCATTAATGGCACCAGTGAAAGTAAGACTATTCTGCAAAAAAAGTGAATAAGATGTATTATAAATTATTATGCAAAGCACTTTCAATACATTCATCCAGCAATCCGTTCTTCAATAATCTGAGCCCATTTTTCCAATGGTGGTAGTAGAGACTGTAAGGCAGGAATACACTTTATCCATTGCAGCGCACATTCATGCACATACTTAGCATTAAGTCATCCAGAGTCAACGTATGTAAACATTGTTAGTTTTTACAGCAAAAAGAGAAGCAAGAATCTGAAATAATTACTCAAACATTAAAGCACAGAATTAATCACTGATGGCTTAGTAAAATAATTATGCATGAAAAAAAATACATACAAATTAAAAATACATAAAAAGAATCAACTCTACTTCTTTTATCTTTGTAAAGATTAGCAGGTAGCAAATAATTATCCAAGCTAAATATAGCATAAGCACATCAGTGACAAACACCCATCCATTATCCAGCCCGCTATATCCAAACTACAGGGTCACGGGAGTCTGCTGGAGCCAATCCCAGCCAACACAGGGCACAAGGCAGGAAACAAACCCCGGGCAGGGCGCCAGCCCACCGCAGGGAACACACACCTACACACCAAGCATGCACTAGGGACAATTTCGGATCACCAATGCACCTAACCTGCATGTTTTTGGACAATGGGAGGAAACCCACGCAGACATGAGGGAGAACATGCAAACTCCACACAGGGAGGACCCTGGAAGCGAACCCGGGTCTCCTAACTGCGAGGCAGCAGCGAGTGACAAACATATATATACAAAAAAAAAACAAAACAATGTACAGTGTCTTGCAAATGAGCATAGAAATAATTGGACAAGGAAAATCTTACTTACAGCACCAAAAGCAACAGAAAGCATTGTCTGCATTCTCGCATCCTCAACTGAGCCAATGACACCCTTCTTGTACATCAATGCTCCACCAGCCAAAGTCCAGAATTTAATATGTTTAATTCCGACTGACACAAACTGAGAATCTGAATCTGGGCGAAATTCTACTACAAATATTCTGTCAGGGTGCCCACCTTTACAAGCTATTTTAGTACCTGAAACAAATGCAGATGTTGTACAGTTAGAATACAGAAACCAGAAATGGAACATGCCTACAAAAATAATATAAAGGAAATAAAGAGCTTACACACCTCTCTTTCAAAGCCTTCATAATGAAGAAATCAAAGAGTGGTTAAGAGTTAAAAAAATGCGACACGTAATCAGCACTTTTACCAAGAACAACATGCAGCCTTTATATAGAGCCAAGTGAAGTATAAAGCATTATAACAAATAATAATTGTATTTATCCATTTTCTGAACCTGCCTTTTCCACCACAGGATTAGGGGACATAGCTTATTCTTGCAGTATCAACTATAGGAAAGACATTACTTAACTGATGAGATTAATCCGTATTTCTTATTCTTTATGATTTTTTTTATTATTCATTGTTTGCTGATTTGATTAATTTTTTTTTTTTGTTATCCTGGCAAGGCGATTTTGTGTTCTGTTTGTTGCTGATGTTTTGTGATAGTTTTGCATGACCATATTCTTCACACTTGCTATGCTTGTTGCTGGTCACGTGATGGATTTATGAACATGGATGGCATGGTAGTGCAGTGCTTAGTGCTCCCACCTCCTTGTTCTGAATTCCCTACCTGATAATTGGATTGGCTCCATTTTTCCTCCCACATCACCAAAGACTCACAGGTCGAGTTGAATGGCGATTTCAAATTGGCCCCTAATATGGTGTATATGGTATGTATGAGTGGGCCTTTTAATGCCCACGGTTAGTTCCTGCTGTAATGGACTGCATTCTCAAGCAACCTTGATTTGAATTGAGTGAGTTTGAGAATGTTATGTTACATTTATTCACATCATAATTTAACTCTGTAGGGAGTATGCTATATTGCTTTAAGACAGTAGACTTTAATTCACAAGCACTGCTAGTTTAACAGCTTCCTCCAACTCATCGTGTGGCCTTAAGCTAATCACTTAACCTGCCAGAGCTCCAAAAGTAAAAAAAAAAATGTACAGTGATCCCTCGCTATATCGCGCTTCGTCTTTCGCGGCTTCACTCCATCGCGGATTTTAAATGTAAGCATATGTGAATATATATCGTGGATTTTTCACTGCTTCGCGGATGTCTGCGGTCTACAGTTACGTGTGCTTCCTCAGTTGATTTGCCCATTTGAATTCAAACAAGGGACGCATTTGAATTCAAATAAGGGACGCTATTGGCGGATGGCTGAGAAGCTACCCAATCAGAGCACGCGGTTAAGTTCCTGTGTGCTACTGATTGGCTCAGCAACGGAGTGCTGCATTAACCAGGAAGTCTAATCTCACTCATTCAGAATTAATGCACGTTACTGCTAATGCTTCAGGATTGCATAAAAGGTAAAAGTTTTGGATATGTTGAAGGAGGGGAACAGCTACACCGCTGCAGGACACAATTACAGCATCAATGAGTCCACAATTCTTTTTATTTAAAAAGGAGGAAAAGCATATAAGATCTACGGCCGCAGTGTCCTTTAACCAGGGCGCAAAACGAGTTGCAAGTGGACGTGATAAGGCAGTAGTCTGGATGGAATCTGCTTTAGGGATTTGGATTGAAGAGTGCTGGAAGAAGAACAACGGCAGTGCTAAACAGTCGCCTGAAGAGGCTCCTTTAGAAGAGCTGTAACGCTCTCCTTTGTTGTGCAGTAAAATTAAACTCATCGTTATCGGACAAGTCGTCGTGCCATTGTTGGTGAGTAACCATAATTAATTATTTACGTACAGTACTTATTACATGTACATAGTTTAGTGTCGCTGTACACACATTTTACTGTATACGATTTTTCTTGTATTGTACGTATTTATTGCTGGTGGCCTGTCTGTCGTAATGGCTGTAACGTATTGATATCGGAGACGCTCGATATCTTTAAAATAATATTTAGGTTTTACTGTATGTAAACTGTGTTTACATACATAATTTCAATGAATCTTACCTAATATCTAAGAGAATACAAAGGGTTTATGCTGTATAACTGTGCGTGAAATGTTTATAATAGTGTGGGAGAGTTTATAAGGGCTTAAAATATATAAAAATAACCATATAAACATATGGTTTCTACTTCGTGGATTTTCTTATTTCGCGGGTGGCTCTGGAACGCAACCCCCGCGATGTAGGAGGGATTACTGTAATTAACTGTACAAACACTGGTCTCGTAAGATGCCTTAAATCAGAGGTGTCAGCCCAACATGCAGCAGCAGCAATAGTTTGACACGAGTCCTGTAAAGAGTGAAGCCTAAAAGGATATTCCTTTACCTGATTCCGTAGACCGAATACAGAACCTTGGACACCCATTCTTTACTTCTGTGCCAAAAGGTAAAATAACTGTAACAACACTCCATCTTGTAATCATTATATTCTGATTTATAATCCTGTGGACAAACTTCATCTATGTAGGCAAAGGTGAAGCCTTTAGTTTTAGGACTCCTAAAGTTTGGAAGGTTTGCCATTGAATATTGCATTTTGCAGGGTTTACAAATGTTCAGGCTGCCAATGAAGCTGTTCCTGGTGCGTAATTGTTCCGTTTTTATGTCCAAGTAAAAACAACTATTGAAATAAGATGGATGACCTTTCGTAATTGTTACACCTATCACAGCTGCTTTGTCTTTTGTGTTTGTTTCTTTCTAAGTCATTTGGATACAGCTTCAGAATTTTGACTGGAGAATTTATTATGGATACGGCACATAAAGCACAGCAGATAGGAAAAGCATCAACATTACTCGCCGAGCTCTTTCTCACGTTTCCACTGCTGTGTCGGGAGAATTTTCTAGATATTATTCACCATATGGTGATATAGTGTCCAGGAGGAGCTGGTTGACCATTTTGTCTGGGTTAGTAGAGCTTTGTACTTTATCCACAATTTATCCATTCCGACATTTTGGTTGACTTTTTAATTACGGACTGTTACTTTTCTATCAGTGGTGTACACAGTGTTGTAGGCCAGGCTTCGCTAAAGAGCACTATACAAATATAAATTACTGTTCATATTCCTGACATTAACAAATATAAAGCTGTCTAAAAACACACTATCTGCTTTTATTATCAATTTTGTTTATTAAATTCAAGCATATATTTAAATTAATTTTGAATATATTCACGATAGTCGGATCCTTGTATGTATAGTGTTCTAAGAATGTTGCAAATTAATAAAAACCTTACCTTCTTGCCATCTCCAAATTGTAATTGTGTGCTCAGGGTCAACCCCTAAAGATAGCAGCAATTTGCCAGTGGCACTGAAGTTCACGTAGCTGACACCTTTTCCATGTGAACAGCGCAGTATGGATAATGTCTGCTTGCACATGGCATCCCACACGTGAACAGAGGGAGTGGTGCCTAGGGATTTTAGTACATAAAATACAGATGACAATGAATAATGACTTCATTTGGGTTTAGTAAATAGAAGAAATCACACAACTTTTACATAGAGAACATAACTTATTCAGGTGTATAAAAACTTGTTGTGATACATTTCTAATTAAAGTTTTCTCCACCAGCACATAAAATGTTGTAACACTTCATTTTCAGATCTGAAGCTGATGATACCCATAACATTTGATCCAGGTAATAGTGCAAAACACAATTTGCAAAAATAAATTTTGCTCCTAAAAATGATGTGTTCTGGTTGCCACTATGGACTTTTGAAATTTTTAGAGGATGGCTTGGAGGAGCCCATCTTCTATGAGGGCTACATCTGCAAGAGATGCCAGCTGATCCAGCACATTGAGCTCAGGGTTGCTAAACTGGAGTAGGAATTGGCTGGTCTGCCCTGTATCTTGTCTAGGTATCCTTTAGAGAGGTAGTGTGCACACTAACGTTGCGGAGGAGATGATTCCAGACCAGACAGATAGAGATAGATGGGTCATGGTCATATGGCACAAGGTGAAGAGTGCACACTGGGCATCAAACCCAGAATTGGAAATGTCAAACCAGTTTCAAGTTCTTGTGGAGATGGACAGTGTTTCTGAAGATACCGAGGTATCTTTGAGCTACTTTTTGTATGAAAATGTGCTATATAAATAAATGTTGTTGTTGAGGTGGTAGGCACGCATGAGCAGTCCCAACGGGTTGCCTCAAAACCAGTTCACAGAAAAACAGTGATAGTTGGGGACTCAGCCTTTAGGGGGATTGAAGCACAGGTATACTCCAGCGACCGACAGTCTCACATGGTTTGTTGCCTTCCGTGTGCACAGGTGGGAGGTTGATAGGCTGTTGGTCAGAGTGGGAGACAGTTGTTGTCCATGATGGAACAAATATATAAGGGTAGTCCATCAGTTCTGCAATCTAAATTTAAAGAGTTACAGTAGGTGCCAGATTGAGGAGCAGAAATGAACAGGTAGTCTTTTCCGAAGATCTGCCTGTGCCATGCACTAGTCCAGGTAAGACTGAGGAGATTATAAGGCTTAATACGTGGCTCAAATCTTGGTGTAGGGCAGAAGGGTATAGGTTTATGGGGTATTGGGACGCCTTTTGCAACAGGTGGGTTACATCTGAACTGGAGGGGAGGTGTATGAATAGGTTAGTTGGGGATTGTTTAAACTAGAGTATGGGGGGGGACAGGGAGTATAGGCCAGGCCTGGTTTAGAACCGTACAAAAACATGAATGAACAAACACTAGTGTAAAAATAAAAATGCATAGCAATGTAAATTCTAATGCAATGTTTAAATGCAAAAGTAAAATGAATAACATGTTAAAAATAGCTTGCCTTACTGCTAGAAATATCAAAAATAAAACGAGATTTGAAGTTGTATGTAGCGGAACATAATTATTGTAGTGTAGCAATAATGGAAACCTGGCTAAATAACAAAGATGGGGATGAGTATAACATAGAGGGACACACATTTTTTATGAAGGACAGACATAACAGAAAAGGAGGTTTATGTCAAACACAAGTTAAATGCAAGTCCCCTTCAGTTGGACAATGAGTCCCATCTTAGTAAGGACATGTGGCTTCGCCTTGAAAGAGGACTTATTTTAGGAGTGTGTCATACACTGCCCAATGCAGACAGTAATTTCAATGCACATCTTTTTAGTAACATTAAAAACTCAAGTTTACAGGGGGATATTATAGTCATGAGGGCCTTTAACTACCCGAATATTAACTGAGATATCCTTGCAAATAGTAGAGCACAAAAGCTGAAGTTTTTAGAAATAATCAGCGACTGTTTTTTAACACAGTATATTAAAGCACCAAAGCAGGGGGAAGCTTGTCTAGATTTAATATTTTGTAATAATCAGGATAGAATTAAGGGTGTAGAGGTGATTGAACCACTAGGGTACAGTAACCATAATGCAATACGATTCTCAGTATTTTGGAAGAGTGCAGATAAAGACAAAAACTGTTAAGTTGAACTTTGGTAGGGCAAAAATTTGAGCAGATGTGGCAATGTCAAAGGAGGATAGACTGGGATAAGCTTTTCAGTGTGGAGACAGTCAAACAGGTTTAAAAAGGTTTTACATATAATGCAGTAGAGATACATACTGTACTTAAATTTGGAATTAGTAGGAAATGTTTAAAAACTCCACAATGGGTTAATAAAGAGTTAAAAAAAGAAGCTGCAGAGGAAAAATAGCTGTATAAGGTTAATGAGATTAATAAGTCCAATGTGAATTGTAGGGTGTATGAGAACAAGAGGGTAACCATTAAAAAGGATATTAGGGAGGCTATAGAAGATAAGGCGAAAGATGACCCAAAGGGATTCTTCCAGTATTTTAGTACTAAAAGAAAGGTTAAGGAAGAGGTGAAATGCATCAGAAAGAGTAAAGGGGAATTATAAAAAATACAGACAGTGAAACAGCAGATGCTCTAAACTCTCATTTTTCTGAGGTCTTCACATGTGAGAAAGTAGATACCTCCTAGCGGTAAAGGGGACTACTAAAGAGGTACTGGTGGATTTAGAAATTGTAGAGGAAGAAGTACGGTTTAGATTAACCTCTTTAGCTTACCATTAGACCCAAGCATTACTCGGGCTACGAATATCGTGCTAAAAGTGTTAGTACCGACAATCACTTGGGCAACTGTACCAATGCGTCTTGTGTAAGCGTTAGAACCGAGAATCACTCGGGCTGTAAAAGTGCTGTCAGTGGTGCCATTCTATGGAGAAATTGTGTCTGAATATATGTTTTCACTAAGTATGAAATATCTGCACTTTACCAACAATGAAGACTTTGATGAGAATACCCATCCAGCACCCAAAATAAAGAAAATCTGGGAGATATACCAGGCGATTGTGGTAAAATTTCAGAGAGTTTACATTCTGGACCGTGATGTCAGCATCGATGAAAGTTTCATGGCTTATAAGGGCATACTGTCATGGATACAGTACATCTCGTCGAAAAGAGCAAGATTTGGCATAAAGCTTTGTGAGCTTTGTGACTCTAAAACGGGATACATTTGGAATTCGGTTCTGTAAACCAGGAAAGGGACAACTTGCATATTCTTCTCATGGAGTTTGTGTAGTATGGACTTGGTGTAAGTTAGCATTCTTTGTGATGAACTGGAGTGCAGGTGGGCACCCTGACAGAATATTTGTAGTACAATTTCGCCCAGATTCAGATTCTCAGTTTGTGTCAGTTGGAGGTAATATTCATAGGAAATAATTTAATAATACTGAAAGGTTACTTTTTGTTGATTAAAAAATGGAAGTTTCACATTTCAATTTTCTGAATGATATCCTTGTACATTAATCATTAGTTTCTGATTTTCTGTGTATTAGTGAAGTCTCTCCGTTTAGAATACTGAAATAGTCTGGCTAGGCTCTAAGGCACAGTGACTAAATTCAGGATGAACGTTCATGAAAAGCTTGGTGTTCACAGTAGAAATGTGCTGTATAAAATAAATGTTGCTTGACGAAGGAATTTAAGAACATGCAAGGTCCATCAAGGTGTTTAGATAAAAGTATTCAAGATGAATGGACAACAGTTACGTAAGATGAACAATACAACTCTAAAGTAAAAAGAGGAAACAACAATTTAAAAAATTAAGATTATTAGGATATGTATTTAAAACTCTTCAGATGAACAACATACATAAAATGAGAACTTTGTATCACATTTCTTATGATTGTAGTATCCTTTATGCAATGTTCAAACAAAATATTTTGTAATCCTCTTTAGGAGTGTGCTGGAAAAATGAAGAATATGGCTATGAGACTCACTCATTGATGCACTAAAACATTTCTAACCAGCAAGACTAGAACTCATCTCATAATATACAGTGCCACAGTTGCATAAAAAGGGAAACGTAATCCTTATTCTTCTCTCTCCATATTACAGCAATTTTACATATTTGTACAGTTAATTCTTTTTAGAAAATGGATAGATGTATTACACTAATCAAATCTAAGAAAAACTTAAAAACACACTAAGTATAAAAATATTCTGTATTATTTAATGTCCATAATTGTTTACCTGCTTAGTGCACTACAGGATCACACTATGGGGTGGAGGCAGTGTTTATGAAATAAACAAAAAAAGATATCATACAAATATGCAACATTCAATTTTTTTTGGTTACTAATTGTCTTCTCTAATTCAATCAACGTTGTGATCACATTATATTCCTGACAGAGCAAAAATGGTTTCAGAAATCACAGTTTAACCTGAGAGACCCTCCTGAACCAGAGACTCTCGAAATGCTGAATATTCCTTGTCCAGGATCTGCAGGATTTTTTGGTCTAAACTAAAGCCAAAGTTTATTTATCCACCATTAAAGAATCATTTGGGATTAGGCCAAAAAGAGCAGCTCAGGAAGAAGATCACTGATGTTCAAATACAAGTTTTCCAGAATGCATCTATCAGAGGATGCTAAAGAATTTTCTACAGAAAGACAAAAGTGAAGCTCTCTGGGTTACATGGGTCTTACATACAGTACATCAGGCAAAAATCAGATATTTAAAACAGACAAGCATATTGGTTTTAGATGAACATCGTCATGGAATACTTTGCTGTCTGTGAATATGAGGAATGTGTCATCACTGAATCAAAGAATTGAGCTTGGAGTTTAAAAATCCGATGGTGAAATGAATCAGAAGCAGAATTGTGTCAGACAGAAAATGAATGATACCAAAAATAAAATCAAATGTATAATAAAAAAAACAAATAATATAATAATCCTTCTTATATAATACACTACTGTGGCTGTCCGTTTGTCTGTCAAGGATTTTAAATCACCTGTAGCTTGCAAACCATTTGAGCTATTGACCTGAAATTTGGTACACATACACTACGTGATATCTACTATCTGTTTTCCGGGTGATGATTGACCTCCAAGGTTATTCTTCATTTTATTTTTATTTTATTGTAGAATCAACTCTCAGCAGCGGCCAGCAGGGCGGCCGTGCGGCTCATCCATACGGGCGCAGTTCCCATCCCTACCAACTTCACTGTCACTTCCCAGAACTCTTCATATCTTAAATCATTCCTGAGGCAGATTGAAGACTTACGTACCAGCTTCAGTGAAAAATGAAGGAAAACACACTAAGTAATTGCAACACAAACATTGACTTAATCAATTTTAACGTGAAAAGATGGTGATGAAAGAAGAGAAGAAGTGGGCCACTAGGGTGGAGGAAAGAAGAGCTGCTCAGGAAGCAGCAAGCGCATCAAGCTCTGAGCAAATGAATGATAAACGTACAGAGAAAGAAAGAGGATGAAAACTAGGAATACTCAAGTCAAGTGTATTCACTGCATGTTATCGTGCAGTGTGCCGTTACTGGTATCATGATATTTCTATTTCGAAGTACAGACCTGAGTCTTCTACAAATGTTGTGGAAAGAACTGAAACAAAGAGCTACTCAGAATAAGCAGTTTGCTGGGGATAAAAGTGTTGTTTGCTGTCATCACAGGAAAACTGGCGTGAGTGGTTATTTATTTTAACAGCCCAAATCCTAGAACCCTCAAACTAACACTGTATTCTTGATAACTTTGTTTTGAAAAACCTAACCTAATTTTCAGTTTTATTACTGGGCAGCAAACATACAAGCCATAAAAACCTGGACACAAATAAATGAACATACACAGGCTTGGTCCGCAATAGAAGTAAAATCCTGTAGTACTTCTTTATATTCCCTGCTCTGCGCTCCAATAAATGTAAGTTATCGCAAATATACTAATAACCCAATTGTGCTTTACTCACTCAGAATATGGAACCAATTTAGAAAGCAATTTAAGATGGAAAATCTTTTATCTGTGGCACCCCTGCAGGAGAACAACCTCTTTCAACCCTCGCAAACATCTCCAGTTTTTAATACCTGGAAAAGATTTGGGATTAAATTGCTCAGAGATCTTTATATAGACAATATCTTGGCATCCTTTGAACAATTACGTTCCAAATTCAACCTCCCAGCTACACATTTTTTTCACTATCTTCAAATTAGAAACTTTGTTAAACAGAAACTGCCCGATTTTCCTCATCTCGTACCCTCCACCATTCTAGAAAAAATACTGCTCAATTTCGAGGAATTAGACACCATTTCCGCATTATATAAATTCCTTTCAAAGATCCAAGAGGACAATGGGAAAAAAATCTCTTAATATATCAGAAAAGGAGTGGAAGGTAGCATTGCAGAGAATTCACTCGAGCTCCATATGCGCAAAACATAAAATTATTCAACTAAAAATTATATATTGAGCTCATCTGTCTCGCTTAAAACTGTCCAAAATGTTTCCAGTGTAAGACCCAACCTGCGAGCGCTGCAACCAAGCTCCTGCCTCACTGGGTCACATGTTTTGGGCCTGCACCAAACTAACATCATTTTGGACCAAAATTTTTAAGTGCCTCTCAGACAGCCTTGGGGTCACAATCCCTCCTAACCCACTAACAGTTGTGTTCGGTGTTCTTCCAGATGGACTTGAATTGGAGAAGGACAAACAAACGGTGATTGCATTTACTACACTTTTGGCACGCAGACTTATTTTGTTAAATTGGAAGAATCCTAACTCTCCTCTGATAAGTCAGTGGGAAACCGATGTTTTATATTATTTGAAATTGGAAAAAATCAAATTCTCAGTTAAAGGATCTGTACAGAATTTTTTCAGAACCTGGCAGGATCTAATCAATAATATTTTAGAATAAGAAGAAATAATTATTTCCACATTTCTTTTCCTTCTCCATTTATTTATATATATATATATTTTCCTTGTTTATTTTTGCCCTATTAAAAAGCCCTTAGGAATTCTCCTTTGGCTAAGCTCTCCTTCTCAAGTGTGGGGTTTGATTTGTCTTTAATCCTTTTTTGTATAAATTGATCTATTTGTATGGAATGATTACAATAAAATTAATAAATAAAATTTATAAAAAAAAAAAGAAAAACTTAAATTGGTATCAATATTTGGTATAAAACATTCCTTATATGTGTTAGTAGAGTGACTGTTTAATGCTAAAACTCTTTAGCTATTTGGAAAATGTGAGAGAGAGAGAGAGAATACTTTTTTATGACACCGCACATCTGAAAACAAATTATCGTTTTAAATGAAGAAATTAATGTATATTTTGAAAAAAATCTTAATGATTTAATTTTAGAGAAGATAATTAGACACCAACGCATTTTCTACATTTGTTTTTATCCAATCAAATAACAAAGTAGACCTCAGTAACAGTGGAAATGAACACAGAAGAGACGATTAAACACAAAAATGGGAGGAAGAATGACATGATCTTACCTTCCAGATCAGCAACATCGCCTGTTTTGTGTGGGCAATGGCAAATGAGGAAGCATCAAAAGAAAACAGCTGGAGTAAGTTACTATTTTCTAATGCTGAGAAAACTACATCAGCACCAGAATTTGAAATTAATATAAACATGGATATGGGAAGCAGGAATCACTAAAAGCAACAAATGCACACTAAAATAAAATTAAAACAGACATCAAATTAATAATATGAAGCATATGAAGGAAACCTAGAGGAAAAGTCCATTAAACAAACAGTGTGAAAACACACAAGAATGCACACTCTTATTCATAGGAAGCAAATTCTAGGGATTTTATCGCAGTCTAGTTTTTATTGAGTGATTTGAAGAACAGCTACAGAATTTATACTTTGTATTACATGTTTCCCTACTGGTGAACGGTTGCTAGAATTGCGGTACGAAAAGAACCCATACTGGTAAATGATGTGCAACTCTACATGCCCAGGATAAGAGTTTTTTGGGAGCACCACAGTACGGGCCTTACCCTTTAGTGGACCTATGAGTTTAATGATTCCAAGGAATACCAGGGCATGATCTGAAATAGCATGGAGGCGGTGCCAGAATTCCCCAGAGATCCAGTAATATTTAGGGGTTGGTCGAAACAACGACTCAACTGGCAGCAGAAATGAAGAGTGGGAAGGCGAGGGGAGAGTGTGTGGAGTGATTGTGGCTTGTCAGTTGAATAATTTTTAAATGTGAGCAAGAGGGGGAAGCTCCAATTTATATAACCTTGGATGCATGTCCTGTGATAGCTAGCTCATGTGTGTCTCCACTGTATGATGAATGTTTCCTTGTAAATATCTCATTTTTTATACACTTACCTTCTCTTTTTGCAAATGGCCCAGTGTGTTCACTAGGGGGCTCCCTGTTACCATTTAACTGTTTTTTAAAACTACACACACACAGCATAAATGATAAAAATAAAACAAAAACAGCTTACCAATCTGCCCAGTTGCGATAACATTTTTGTACTTAGGATGCTGATTTACAATTAAACAAAGGATGTCATCAGTGTGTTCCAAATAGAAGCTTTGAGTCCCTGAAGATAAAGGAAAACAGTACAGTGTTACATTTTTTCATTGATTTTCTCAATGGTATGGTTTGAACTTTTGTTTTCTTTTCATTTGTGAAGATGGTGTTTCTTATCTTCTTATATAATACGCTACCATGGCTGACCGTTTGTCTGTCCAAGATTTTAAATCACCTGCAGCATGCAAACCATTTAACCTATTGGCCTGAAATTTGGTACACATATACTACGTCACCTCGACTGTCCGCTTTCAGGGTGATGATTTTTATTCCTCTTTTAATTTTTATTTTATTTTATTGTAGAATCAACTCTCGGCAGCGGGCAGCATGTGCTGCACGACCGCCATTCTCATCCCTACCACCTTTGCCGTCACTTCCCCTACCTCTTCGTCTCTTAAGTCATTCTTGAGGCAGATTGAAGACTAGATAGATAGATAGATAGATAGATAGATAGATAGATAGATAGATAGATAGATAGATAGATAGATCTTTATTGTCATTGTCACTTTTACAAAGGAACAACGAAATTGAAGTGCCAGCTTAAGTAAAAAATAAAGAAAAACAACACAAACACAGACTTAATCAGTTTTAATGCGAAAAGATGCCACAGAAGAAGAGAAGAATCAGGCCGCTAGGATGGCGCAAAGAAGATCTGCTCAGGAAGAAGCAAGTGCATCAACCTCTGAGCAAACGAATGCTAAACGCACAGAGAAAGAGGATGAAAACTAGGAATGTCAAGTCAAGTGTATTCACTGCATGTTATCACACAGTGCGCTGTTACTGGTGGAAATATGAGTCCATTTAGGAGGTGTCACTGATACAGTCAATTGAACATTTCCATCTTCTCTTTGCCATAACTGCTGTTTTTAATGGATCTTTCGGTTGAAAATAAAATGTTTAACATGGAAATACAGAAAATCGTGTAAAGGGGTACCAGGTCGGAATGAGAACTGCTGGTAGAGGCCTAGGAGGATAAATAAAAAACTTCTACAGAGTGGTACAATGTAGGTCTTTAGAGAGTGACCTAGAAGTGATTATTCCAGGGGGACACACAGGAAAAGGGCATTGAAATGCATTAAATGATCTGACGGAAATCTGCTAATCTGACAGGTAGCAACAGGGAAGATCATGACTGAATGGGACTTTCCCCCACTATGTATTACAGTATGTGTACCTGGGGATGGTAGGCACATTTGGGACTGGTAGGGGGGAGTTCTTGGAAAATGGTCCATGAGTTCTACAGGACAATACCGACTAACTACAGAAGTAGTTAAGGCAATGACGGTGGAAGAGGTTCCTAGCTGGGGCTTAAAAGCTCTTTTAGGTTTGATTTCCACTGAATATATGGAGTCAAAAATGTAATGACTGACAAGAGGTATAAGGTCGGAAGATTATGAAGACAGAAAGGTATGAGGTGAGAGAGCAAAAGGACTATACCTGTGTTAGTTAATATGGGGTCCTCCCTGCGTGGAGTTTGCATGTTCTCCCCGTGTCTGCGTGGGTTTCCTCCGGGCTCTCCGGTTTCCTCCCACAGTCCAAAGACATGCAGGTTAGGTGGATTGGCGATTCTAAATTGGCCCTAGTGTGTGCTTGGTGTGTGGGTGTGTTTGTGTGTGTCCTGCGGTGGGTTGGCACCCTGCCCGGGATTGGTTCCTGCCTTGTGCCCTGTGTTGGCTGGGATTGGCTCCAGCAGACCCCCGTGACCCTGTGTTCGGATTCAGCGGGTTGGAAAATGGATGGATGGATGGATGGTTAGTTAATATGGAGGTAAGTGGGGAAAGACAGACAAGAGCTCAAAAGCTTTTGAGACAGGCCCACTGAAACAGCAAGGCTTTGTCTTCTATTTGATTATTCCCATGTTTGTTGCTCTTTGTGTTAACATACTTCCTAGTTTCCTTTACTTTGTTAATGAAGATACCACCATTTGAAATGTTATTCTTCTTTTAGGTTCTGGAATTGCTTATTGGTTTTCACCTTTTTATTAGTTCTGACTTACATCTTGGTGGTATAACAGTGTTTAGAATATTGTTAGCTTCAGCAATGTTGACTACACCTCAATTAATAAAATTTTGTGCACTTCTCACATCATGAACCCCATTCTGTAAAAAAGAAATCTTACAAGAGCTCCAACACATCGTAAACAACATAGCATGAGTATGAGGTGCTGCTAAAGACATAAATCATTCTTAAGAGCACATACACTCTGTAATAAAATTCTTACACTGTGTACTGAAACACACTACAGTATATACAGAGGGGTATAAAGTACACTCTGCAGTGACAGACATACATTATATACTGAAGCAGTTTAATAGAAGGGCTTTTCTTACTATGTTTCCCCGAAAATAAGCCCTAGCATGATTTTTCAGGATGCTCGTAAGCCCTACTCTGAAAATAAGCCCTAGTTACGATCCCGCACAGGCGCCTTTGGATGAGCGATAAACGCCTACCGCTACCGTATGTACACAGATGTACTCAGGAATTAATACCGGTATTTTAACCCTCCGACAAGATGAGTGCAAAAAGAAAGCTATTCTGTCGAGTACAAGAAAGGAATTGTGGAGGAGTCCCAGGGCAAAAATCGTACTGCTTTCTGCAAAGAGAAGAAGTTTGGATGTCCGAATGCACTACGAGCAGGCTACATGGACAAGAGGTGCTCATTTAAGGAAAGCTCTATTGCTAGACAGGAGAGATTGGGGCCAATTGTTCAAAAGGAAATGGAGTCGCAAAAAATTCATAATGGAATTTGGGGTTTGGAGAGTTATGATAATGTTAAAGAGGATGATGACATGACTGTATCTGAATAAATGTAAATTTTTCTTCAAGAATAAATATAGATTTTTGTTCAAGAATACTAGGGGGTTGTGCCCCCGGCTCGCTTCACTCGCCCACCCCCGTCTCTGCCGCTCATGTTGTGAAGGGGGGCTGAACGCACGCTAAGTAGATGCGGTCGGATCAGCCTCTGTCTTACTGCTGCCGAGCTGCAGGTCGATCATTTAAAAGCCTGTACAGCAGCTGTCCATTGTTCTCACTGCCTTGTCTTGTGGGTCGTTAAAATGTCTCTGAGAACATCACGTATCATCTCCTTCCAAGCTTTTTTTTTTTTTTTATAATAGAGAGAATTGTATATTTTTGTTCAAGAATAAATGTAGATTGTTGTTCATGGAAAAACATGACATCCCCTGAAATTAAGCCCTAGCGCATCTTTTGGAGGAAAAATTAATATAAGATCCTGTCTTATTTTTGGGGAAACACTGTATTTATTAATGTACTGTATATTGTGGGGCACTTTCTGATGTCTATGTTACATATATTTCTACTTTACAATATACTTTTTCTTCATTTTTAAATTTTGTGATTTTAGTGTTTTTGCACAGTCGACAGAAGGAAATGAAAATGGGAAACGTGTTGTGAGCGAAGTACAGGGCTGACGTGGCCTAGTACAGGCTTTTTCTTGGCCTCGTTCAGGAAGGGTACCAACCAGCCAAGGTATTTTTCCTGCAGTTTTTCATGTTTTTAAGCCAGCTAGTGATGGCAAATTCAAATATACCTTGAAAGTCTGCACAACTGGGCAAACTTTACAAAAACACCATTTCACTTTTTAAATGAGCAAAGTTCTACATGCATGCAAAAGAAGCCTAAATTATAGTAACACTGACCTACACGAAACAAACCAAAAAAAGACTTGGTGAGTTTATATTTACAGAATTTAAACATAGCATTTAAAAAAACGTCTTGCCTTTAATGACCTGTTTGAGGAATTTCAGTCTGGTTTTAGGGCCGATCACAGGGATAGCACTCGGCAGGGTGACTAATGATCTTCTAATCGCAGCAGATCCTGGTCTTTTAACATTAATGATCTTTTTAAACCTCTCGTCTGCTTTTGATATGGTCCATCATGATGTTTTGTATAAACTTGAGAATAATTTAAATATTGCTGGAAATGCTTGTAAGGCTTAAATTGCACCTTAAGGACCGACAGCAATTTATTGTTGTTGGTAGGTTTAGGTCTGACCCATCATACTTACTCCAGGGTCTCCCTCAGGAATTGCTTTTTATTATTTATATGCATATGCTTCCTCTCTGTGCCCTTATTAGACGTCACGGTCTACGGTTTCATTGTTATGCTGACGATACACAGATTCATTTATACACAGGGCTTACCCAAACATTACTTCCTCCTGCACTGGTTGCCTGTTTGGCTGACATCAAACGACTGGTTGTCTGAAAACTTTCTCAGACTAAATAGTGACAAAAAAAGGGCTTTAATTATTGCATCTTCAGTTCCTCAGTAAAAATGCCTGACTTACTTACAACCTTGTCTGCACAGGTTAAAAATCTTCCTGTTATTCTTTATCCTACACTCTTCTTTAATTATCACATTAATAATATTACCAAGTTGCCTTTTTCCAACGTAAGCAAATTTCAAGGCTGCATCCATTGCTCTCTGATATTGCAAATGAGACGCTCATTCAGGAAGTAGTCCCCTGAGGCAGAGCAGGCTCTGAGGGACTACTTTGGAACTACGGACTGGGATATCTTGCAGGGATCACATAGTGAAAACATTGAGGAGGTTGTTGACTGCACTACTGACTACATCAACTTCTGTATGGACATTGTAGTTCTAGTAAGAACTGTACGCTGCTATGCTAACAACAAGCCATGGATTACAAGTGACATCAAGGGCCTTTTGAACCAGAAGAAAAGGGCTTTTAAAGGCAGAGGATCAGCATGAGCTCAAGTGCGTGCAGAAGGAACTCCAAGTCCAGCTCAGGGCAGCAAAGGAGCAGTACAGGAGAAAGCTGGAGCAGAAGTTGCAGAATAACAGCATGAAGGAAGTGTGGGATGGGATGAAGATCATCACTGGCTACAGCTCGAAGTGGGGTGCCACCATCGAGAGAGACGTGAAGAGAGCAAACCAAATGAACAACTTCTTTAACAGGTTTGACCACCCTAACCCACTCTCACACTCACCTCGGAGTACTACACCCTCCACCCATCCTTCTGCTGATACCAGCATAGGAGAGACATCCCCACCCACAATTACAGCAGTGCAGGTGAGCAGAGAGCTGAGGAGACTTCGTGCCAGCAAAGCAGCGGGTCCAGATGGAGTATCGCCACGACTGCTGAAGGTCTGTGCACTGGAGCTGGGGAGTCCTCTACAGCGCATCCTCAACCTGAGCCTGGAACAGGGGAGAGTCCCGAGGCTTTGGAAAACATCTTGTATCACCTCAGTCCCAAAGGTATCACATCCTAGTGAGCTGAATGACTTCTGGCCTGTCGCTCTGACGTCACATGTGATGAAGACCATGCAGCGGCTGCTGCTTCACCACCTGAGGCCACAGGTATGCCACGCCCTCGACCCTCTGCAGTTAGCATCCCAGGAGAAGGTGGGAGCGGAGGATGCCATCATCTATATGCTACACCGATCACTCTCCCACTTGGACAGAGGCAGTGGTGCTGTAAAAATTATGTTTCTAGACTTCTCTAGTGCCTTCAACACCATCCATCCTCTGCTCCTTAGGGACAATCTGACAGAGATGGGAGTAGATTCATACCTATTGGCATGGATTGTGGACTATATTACAAACAGACCTCAGTATGTGCGTCTCGGGAACTGCAGGTCTGACATTGTGGTCAGCAACACAGGAGCGCCGCAGGGGACTGTACTTTCTCTGGTCCTGTTCAGCCTATATACATCGGACTTCCAATACAACCCGGAGTCCTGCCACATGCAAAAGTTCGCTGACAACACTGCTATCGTGGGCTGCATCAGGAATGGGCAGGAGGAGGAGTATAGGAACCTCATCAAGGACTTTGTTAAATGGTGCGACTCAAACCACCTACAACTGAACACCAGTAAAACCAAGGAGCTGGTGGTGGATTTTAGGAGGCCCATGCCCCTCCTGGACTCCATGATTATCAGAGGTGACTGTGTGCAGAGGGTGCAGACCTATAAATACCTGGGAGTGCAGCTGGATGATAAATTAGACTGGACTGCCAATACTGATTCTCTGTGTAAGAAAGGACAGAGCCGACTAGACTTCCTTAGAAGGCTGGCGTCCTTCAACATCTGCAATAAGATGCTGCAGATGTTCTATCAGACGGTTGTGGCAAGTGCCCTCTTCTACGCGGTGGTGTGCTGGGGAGGCAGCATTAAGAAGAAGGACGCCTCTAGCCTGGACAAACTGGTGAGGAAGGCAGGCTCTATTGTAGGCATGGTGTTGGACAGTTTGACATTCGTGGCAGAGCGACGGGCGCTCAGCAGGCTCCTGTCAATTATGGAGAATCCACTGCATCCACTAAACAGTGTCATCTCTAGACAGAAGAGCAGCTTCAGAGACAGACTGCTGTCACTGTCCTGCTCCACTGATAGACTGCGGAGATCGTTCCTCCCCCAAACTATGCAACTCTTCAATTCCACCTGGGGTGGTAAACGTTAACATTATGCAAAGTTATTGTCTGTTTTTACCTGCATTTTTATTACTCTTTAATTTAATATATTTTTTTTTTGTATCAGTATGCTGCTGCTGGAGTATGTGAATTTCCCCTTGGGATTAATAAAGTATCTATCTATCTATCTATCTATCTATCTATCTATCTATCTATCTATCTATCTATCTATCTATCTATCTATCTATCTATCTATCTATCTATCTATCTATCTATCTATCTATCTATCTATCTATCTATTCATGATTTTGTCACCTCATGACTGGACTATTGCAATGCAGTGTTGTTTGGTATCCCTGCTTGGAGTTTAAACAAATTATAATATGTATAGGGTGGTCCAGATTTAATTATGCAATTTTCATTACGCTATAATTTATTAAGTTTATTACATAGAAAATCAACCAAAAAATCCCGGACCATCGAGAAGTGTGCAAACTGACGACATAAAGAATCGTCTTCATGCCAAACTAGAATCGTCCCCGCGTCAATCAAAGTCATCCAGACGATCTGGATCTGCATAATTAGATCTAGACCACCCTGTACAAAATTCAGCGGTAAGAGTGGCTACGCACTTAAAAATCTGGGAGCATAGGACTCCTACACTTTTAAAATTGCATTGGCCACCTGTCTCCTTCTATATTCAATATAAACTTCTCCTTTTCATATTTAAGGCTCTTCATGGTCTAGCCCCAGCTTACTTGACTTCTTTAAATTATCCCTATACTCCATTACGTTCACTTTGTTCTTCTGACTCCTTGCTATTAACCATTCCACTGTGAAGACTGTGCACTATGGGCGATGGGGCTTTTAATGCATCAGGGCCACAGCTATAGAACGCCCTACGCCGCCTTTGGAGCTCCGTACATGTACCTCATTTTCTGTTTTTAAATGAAGACTTAAAATCTATCTTTTTATTATTGCCTTTTGTTGTTCTCATTAATTATGTTTGTATATTGGACTGTTTGAGTTTATGTGTATTGTTGTACAGTGGCCTTGGGTACCTTAAAAGGTACTTTTAAATAAAATGTATTATTATTATTGTTATCATTAGAACATTCTTATCTTCTAAGCAATGTATAGAAGCATTCTTTGAACCCGATAATGAATCATATACTCAAGTGCATATAAAGGGAGCAAACCAAGCCATGTAGGCAACAGATGAAATATTAAGACAACTTCATTAGTAGCTAACCAAAGAAGCCTGATGGACTGAATGGTCTCTTATTTGTAGGATTTAATATGTTCTTATGTAACTAAATTGTAATGTAATGTTAAGTATAAATTAAAATATCTGACAAGTGATGTGAGAAAAACAACCTTCCAGTTCATACAAATAAAGCAATGGAAGCTCACAACAAGTGGGATCTGAAAATGAACTTCGTGCTTTACAAATGAAAATGAAAATACAAACATGCAATTTCCCGTTTGTATATACTGTATGGATATTATGTGTTAAATCACCTGTAGACAGATTCTGAACCACCGCAGCAGCAGCCGTATGGAAAATTATATCAGCACCATCATTGAGGTAATGAAGGTTGTTGCGACAGTCAAAGCCTCTGTACCCAAAGACATGATCAAGGAGAAGGTCCTGAAATTGAAAAAAGTTAAAAAATAAACTTTTGCTACAAAATTCTACAGAAATAAAAATGTTAATTTGACAACAATAAAAGAAAATAAAACAACAATGATTTTCTATTACAAGAGCTGGAAAAGACTGATTTGGTGTTATGAGGAGAGAATCTCTGGCATATAGGAATGATATGAATACAACAAATCTTGTAATCATGGTAGCATTTTAAACGTGTATAGAAAAGTCCACTTTAATCATCTTGGGATCCTGACATCTCACTGGAAACAGTAGGACCAAAGTCTAATAAACTCTGGTGGGACACATTTTAGAACTTATTTCTTTTAGAACTTTCAGCTTCTCCATCTACAATATCATCTTTAGAAAAAGGAGTTGCACTTATTAATACATGCTCATTTTGTTTAAATGGGATGTACAGGGGATGCTGTGAGCACTTTTCTTCTCGTCATCTCTGAATGGCGAATCACTGGTGAGATGGGGACTTTATTCTCATTATGATGTTCACTTTTCTTATCTATTGTTACCCTTTTCTTTTCCCTTTACAAATGTGAAAACCATTTACAACAAAAAATGTCTATTTTAAAAATGGTTATTTAATTGATTTGATTATTTAATCTTCATTAAATAGCTCTTGGAAATTTTTATGCATTTGATATTTTATAATTACAGTACCTTTTTTGAATATGACCATTCACCAACTGATCTTGATAAAGCAGGGGCAGATGTTCCTCTCAATCATTGTTAAAGAATAACCTTTATTTTCCTTTGTTTCTAATATTTTATGAAAATCTCTTTGTTGTTTTAAACAAATTAAGCAGTCTGTCAGTTGTTCCAGTCATGGCATCCATTCATTTTCTGTATCAGAGACTCTCAGCTCACCCTGATAACAATGACTGCATGGCAGGATTAAATAAGGGTGGGGATAACATGAGAGAATACACTGACATGTGCCGGCACCTACCCCCTTGGTCATGCCAGGTCAATTCAACTACTGACAAAGCTAAAGTACATGAAGAAGTGACCTGAAAGTAAACAGCCAGCCTACAACTCCAGCTAAGGGAATGATTTCACTCTTTTATCAAAGGAAGGGTGACAGAACTTCTTTTCAAGACCACCATTCAAAACAGTACTATAAAATTTTACAAACATAACAAATGTACTAAAAAGCTCTATACAGTTACTGCGGTGGGCTGGCGCCCTGCCCGGGGTTTGTTTCCTGCCTTGCGCCCTGTGTTGGCTGGGATTGGCTCCAGCAGACCCCCGTGACCCTGTAGTTAGGATATAGTGGGTTGGATAATGGATGGATGGATACAATTAATCTTGTTGGAAATACATGTAATGCATAGAAGCTTATGAAAGACATGCAAGATGATATATTTTGTGACCTCTGTGACGATTCCATCCATCCATCCATTTTCCAACCCGCTGAATCCAAACACAGGGTCACGGGGGTCTACTGGAGCCAATCCCAGCCAACACAGGGCACAAGGCAGGAACCAATCCTGGGCAGGGTGCCAACCCACCGCAGGACACACACACAAACACACCCACACACCAAGCACACACTAGGGCCAATTTAGAATCGCCAATCCACCTAACCAGCATGTCTTTGGACTGTGGGAGGAAACCGGAGCGCCCGGAGGAAACCCACGCAGACACGGGGGTGACGATTCTGTACCACCAAAACAAAACAAAAATAATTCTACACCAAAACATTTTTAACTTGATGCTGAATGTTATGATCGTCTGAAAAATGCAGCTAAAATAATTTTGAAAGTAAACGCCATTCTAAATGTTTTCATTGTTTATAGTACAATGCTTTCTGAAGTGTTTTTATGCCTTATTTCTTTGATAGTTAATTCTATCTATTGTTTCCTTTCCTTTGTTGTTGCCAGTTTTGATGTTATGCATTTCAGGAACCTGATCAGTTAGGCACTAAGTGTCAGAAACGTTCTCTCGCTGTACTTTACTTAAAAACAAAGACTTTATTCAAAAAGAATTAAAAAGAAATTTTTTTTAAGAATTAAAGGATTATGACAAAGATTTTTAGTTTGAGGGTTTGCTTTGTTGTTTTCAAATTTCTCCAAAATAAGAAATAAAAAACTACCTCTTTGCTCTTTTTTCATATGGCCAGACGCTCTTGCTGGCTACAAAAAAGGTCCAGGCATCCATGAAGTTCAATCCCTATTTAATATGCCCCTGTGGTCTGTGTTTTGCACTCAAATAACCTGCTTATGAATAACACATTTTATTTCCATGTTATATTATTATGACTTTTCTTCTTTATTATACATTGTTGCTTTTTATTCTCATTATTATACTTTATAGGTCTGTGAGAAAAGTACTACTTTGTCTCTGCCTGGGTAAACACTGAGGTATTCCTTTCTTCCCAACTGAAGAAGACAAAGTTGGTAGATAAACAGCGACAAGCTTGTTGTACCAAAACAACACTATCTTAAAGTTAGAAAAAGTGTTACCGCAATTTCAAACCCACCAACTGCTGAGCCCCAGAAATGCTGGAGTATCACAGCTGCTGACCTGCTCCACTTCTGAACTGCAGATCGTCTTCATCTTTCACCCTCTAAACATCGACAGGCTGTAGACTGAAAGAAGATAACGGCTGGAGCACCGACAGCACAGCACCTTACGGTTGCATTCATCTCTGTTGATATTTGGAAGGAGTTTCCCCAGCAGAGACGGATTGTGGAATTGTATGCTGAAAGATTCTTTAAAACAAGCTAAACGGTGTGATTGTTGTTTGTGGTTGTTATTGTTTTGCTGCCACAGTGGCCAGAGGCAGTTCTGCATGCAGAATTAACATTCCATGGTACATTTCCTAGCAGTGAACCTGGTCCATCCGTGGAGATAATGCTTAGTGATGGATACAAAAATTTAAACTGCATTCCACCATGAGAATTTTATAGCAGCTACCAAGTATAGCTGTGGTAAAAAATATGGATTCTTATAATGACTTGAGGATTTGTAACGACTTGCCATCATTAAAAGAAGAATCAATTCCTGTCTGTATTAGGTTTAGGTTTATTTGTCATATATAGGTTAACACAGGGTCAACATACAATGAAATGTGTATGACGAGAAAAACAAGTCACTCAGCCTAGATCTAATAAAGCTAAAAAATAATTCCATCCATCCATCCATCCATTATCCAACCCACTATATCCTAACTACAGGGTCACGGGGGTCTGCTGGAGCCAATCCCAGCCAACACAGGGCGCAAGGCAGGAAATAAAAAATAATTAAAAATAATTTAACAAAATTACAAGTTAAAAATAGACTAGCTATATAAAATAAAATGTGTACATTTTAGAAGAAGTTATAGAGCAACACCATTCTATTAGCTGAAGCTCAAGTACAACTATATTATGCAGTAAGTTATGATCTCAGACACACCAGAGAGTTCAAATCAGTATGGTAAATGAAGCAGAAATTTAGAGTTTTGAAATGGCCTACTAAAAGTCCAAACCCAGACCACGCTATTGTGGCAGGACATTAAATAACAGATCAAGCATCAAAATGCAGAAATTTCAGTGAGTTGAGGCATTTTCCAAGGATTAAAGTCATAAAGAAGTGACCAATAGCTACAGGGAAAATGTGTTGGCCGGGTCTGCTAAAGGTGGTACATCCAAAAAATCAGTTTAATAAAAATATAGTAGGAGTACACACACAGTCTTGTGTAAATGCAATATATTATGCGTAGGCTAGTTTTGTGAAAAATGAATGAGTATTTGCATTACTAGACAAAAGAAATTCTGCATGATAAAAGTTAAACATTATAAAAATTATTATTATTAGTAGTAATATTAGTAGTAGTAGTTACTGTATATAAGTATAAAGGTGTGAAAGCCTAGCAGAAGTATGACAGTATTTTAAGTAACACTTCAAGTAATAATGTTAACAAGGGAAAACTATACAAAACAAGTGTTTACAAGAAAAATATTTCAAAATAAGGAGTTTTCTAAATTTCACATAACATGCTTTGCTGTTATAACTGACTCACAGGTATACCCCTGATCTTAGTACTGACCTCGATTAGCTTCTTCTTCTTTGTGATGTTATTTTTTTGCAGCTTTTCAGGTTGGGGGGCTGCTCTGCTGACAGGAGGCCTAAAAGTAGCAAACTCAGCATAATTAATCTTATTTACATAAAGAACATTGAGCTTTTTTGTGGACCTATAATATAATTAGGCACCGGGGGGAAAAAAAAAAAAAAAAAAAGTCCCGCCTACAGGTTGGAATGTTAGTACAGAATAGAAAAAGTCACTTTAAACGTTTGCAAATACAAAATGTTGGAAATCTAAATCAGTAATGGAAAATATCTTGATTTGAAATGAACTTCCAATGCACTACATGAACAAGCCTATTAATAGATACTGAGACAAACCATCTAATTCAGCTCATCATATTTCTCAGAAATGTTGATCTTGTTCTCATCTATTCATTAGTCAGTAATTTTTTTTGAACACCTTGATTTGAATTTACTGCCAGAAATTTTTATATAATAATTTTACACTTTTAGCAAGTTACACAAGAAAGGCTGCACTTATATAATATTCTTAACATTAATACAATTACTCTTTTATTAAAGATATCCATCTGTGTGCCATATCTAGGAATGACTGAGAAACTGCAATACAAAAACCGAAAAGCTGCATTATAATTAGTCTAGTTAGATTGTGCGTATGTAAGCAGTAATATTCCATAACATATGACAGCCATTATCGCTCTGGACCTATTCTAGAAAAAAAAAAAGACAGACTAATAAATCAAATTATATCTCACACCCATTGAAATAATGGCAAGCACATCTTAATAAAAAATCCACTATTAAATGCTTTCATAAAAACTTCTGTACATGTCAGAATTATTTTCAAATATTAAAATTCTAATAAAATAACAATGCAAAAAAATGAATTAATCTGTATCATACATTCTGTGAAGAAAACTACCATTTATAGAGCAGTCCAAGATTAAAACTAAATTGCTACGAAACTTGGACTTTCTCAGTCAGCCATTTCAAAACTCTTTATTTACAGCAAGAGATCTTACTGCATTTAAATAGGCAATTTAATTTTTTTTATTATTATTAAAGTGAAAAGAAAGAAATTTTACCCAAACACTGAACATCAGTGATGCTGTAAGTGATCACCGAAATTAGGAATACTGTACCTAAAAACATTCGAAGTTAATAAACTGTTGTTAGAATTTAGAGAAAAAAACGAAAACTGCTTGTATTCCACCAAGGTGGTTCCCATGAGTTTCGGTTAAATACAATTATTTCTAAAAAATAAAAGTCCTGTTGTCATACATGTTCAGTTTGACATGCAAATTCACTCTGAGGCATGTTCCCTTTAGTAGCAGAAACTCGTACTGGGATTACAGGACCCTCACAGCACCTGCTACCACGTTCTTGATCTCATAAGAATGGTGTGTGTTCAGCTCAATACTGTACTGCTTATTCTTGGAGTTCTTTTAAACTTCTGTTTTGGTGATTACTTTGTTCTCAAACTGCTCGTGTTTCTAGCATTGTGTCATACATAAGTAATGACAATGTGCATTTCCCATTGTGTGTTTCATTATGGCCTTGTGTGCACTGATCTCTATTGGGTTTTTTGACCGCATGTAAAGTTTTTCTCAGAAATGCTTGTCTGAGGTATTCAGATGCACACAAAGTCACACTGAAGGGCTGCTTTTTTTGTAGGCCTAGTCCCGACACTGATGATACTTACCAGGCTGAAGAACAGCTTTTAGCCCAAAGCAATCAGCCTATGTGAATTTCCCATCGGGATTAATAAAGTATCTATCTATCTATCTATCTATCTATCTATTAAATGCTCAGCCCCTTCTCATGACAGAAACCACTGACTGAACTGAACTTCTGCATCAGCCGCTCGTAGTCACCCAGTCATACGTGACCCATGTAGACCCCCTGACCATTAAATTGACTGTCAATCTCACTGTGACTTCATTTATTAATTATCTATTTATGCATACATATTTACTTTTACTATGTGTATATTTGGAACTGTTAACAGGACCGGTGCTTCTGATAGTTTAATGTTGACTTTTAAATTTGTGCTTCTTGTAGTTTAATGTCTACTTTTATATACCTTTACCTAAGGTATCTATGGGATTGCTCCAAACAAACATTGTATTGTACAGTGACAATAAAGGTATCTTACAATTTCTTATGCAAGTAGCGAACACTCAATTATCTTATGGGTGTCGAAGTGAAATATTTTTCTTTTGGAGTGTGAGATAGATTGTGGCGTCCAACTCTGATCCTGGGATGCCGCAGTGTCTGCAGGCTGTCATTCCTGGCACTTTCTTAATTAGTAAGCAAATGCTGCTGCTAAAAGATTGGATAAGTTTTGCCTTCATTTTAATCAACTTGATATTTAGCATTCATATACTGTAGCTGTTTCTTTTTTCATTAACAACAAAGTGAGGTAACCAGCTAAATCAGGACACTAGCAGACAACAGTGGGCAAAGAGGAGCATACGTTCTAACAAATGTCCTCAAATACATAGGTGCCGACCCACAGACTAATCTGTAGGCAAGCATCAAGGATTTTAACTTAATGCATGCTGCTACAGGGAGTGAAAGTAGTGACCTGAGAAGAGGACTGACATTTGCCCATCTTGGCTGGTTAAACGCAAGACATGCTGATGCATTTTCAATTATCTACAGCAGCTTGGCAGTGCATGCAGGGGCTTCTTCTAGTGGAGAGTTTCAGTATTCCAGACATGACAAGACCAAAGCCTAGATGAAGAGTTGGGCCGCGTACTCTGTTAGATATGATCTGATCTTTCAGATGTTTTACAGAATGAATCTCCAAGAACAAGAGACAGTTGTAATGTGGTCAGTGAAGGATATCTGGCCATCAGTCTCCACCACAAGGCTGCATCTTGACTTGGCGGATGTTAACAAAAACAAGCCACACTGAACAGAGCTAAGTAGACAGGCTGGCTAGGAGTCACCTGTTCAGCTGTTGGCATTTGCATTTCATTATTGTTTAGATGCTGGTTAGGGAAAAAAGAAACAGTTACGGGTAATGAATCTTAAAAAGTTAATTAAGACTAAAGAAGTCAGTTTCATTAACAACAGTGCTTAGGTACTACTTAAGAAAGTGGCTGTAATGAATACACGCAGCCATCATGGCCCACTGAGATCTCCGTTTGACACTCCTGAGATAGTTTAAGATTTTACACATCTGGATGCAAACATATTTTATTAAGACTGTTTGCTCTACACCCACAGTTGCTTAATGACCTTTGAGGTCTTTACAATAAAATATTATATTTGGAATAAGCATTAGTAGCATTCCATGTCATAAAGTCTATATGTTGGCAGAACCAAAACGACACAAGAATACTTCTCTGGGTCACAGCCTACAAAATTTGTGAAGATGGAAAGGAAAATATGTTCAGCAAAGTGCACAGAAAATCTGGAGGAAAGTCTGACAGAGTCAGCAAGAAAAAAAATGACTTTCTGGAAAATGACCAAAACCACAGAGGCAAAACCAAACTTCAGTTCAAGCAAGAAACACTATTATTTCACAGGAACTAGAAAAGTGTACAGATAATTCACTAGCATTTCTTATCTAGCTTAAGAAATTACGCGAAGACTACTAATGGAAAAGCTGCAGTGTTTTAATGCATAAAGTTACCAGTGACTCATGTCTATAATTTTGGATGATGGCATCTTTTACAAAAATTGAATTAAATTACGTCATTTTCTGTATTTGATTTGCAATTTAGAATGATCTTAAGAAATTTGCTTTTACTGTTAGTATATTTTTTTGCTGATAAGTGCCAGAAAGTTCCAATTTTATCAATTCAAAGGGTATATTACAACAAAATATAAAAATCTAAGGGAGCATGAGCACTTTGTGTATTCTCTGTATGTTATATAAATTGTAGAACAGAACCAGTGTCATTGCAAAAATAATTACTGTAGATACTCGCGTATAAGTCGAAAAATTTATGCCTTAAAATTCATTCAAAAAAACAGAATCGACTTATCCGCGGGGCAACACAATTGTCCATAGAATTTGGGTAATGACATTGTACACTCAACGCTTCACGGTGTTAAGTCACCAGTCATCTGCCGTTTCCCATGGTCTTTGAAATAATTATAAGCCAGCAATACTATTGCTAATTAGCTAGTTTTTTTCTAACTTCATTAAATAATTCTTTAAACTGTCAAATACTTGAATTTGAGCATTAGCTTTTGCAGGTTTTGGATAACAAACATACCATTAGCTGCCACGTGCAACCAGATTTGGAATCAAAAGAACCAAGGCAACGCACGCTATCAATGCAATGCAAGCGCAGCCCGCGATTCAAAAAATTTTGAATATTGCCTTTGTTTACATTTCGCAACTCACGCACACGCAAGGATTTCACCCTTTTGCTCGATTCCTGATCACTGTCAATAAAATCCGATTCTGAAAAATCAGAGTCCGACTCAGCAATAATGTGCAAAACATCGTCTGCCGAGTGTTTTCTTATCTGCACTCGCTTCGCTCCATTGTGACATATCGACGCCATCTTGCCTTTGTTTATATTTCGCAACAAACGCACACACAAGGATTAGTTGCAGAGTCAACGAGTCTAGCATTTCTCCAAGCACAGAGGGGAATGCCTGTGACATGACAGTGAGTTTTGTCGCCATTAACAGCTGATTGTCGCCCTCTATCTCTGATAGCTGTCAAGTTTTACCCTCAACTTATACGTGGGTCATAACAAATTTCGTAATTTTCGGCTTAAACAATACACTTGACTTATCTGTGAGATCGACTAATATGCGAGTATCTACGGTAAGCGTATTCGAATTACCAAACAAGTTCCTGTCAATATTGCAATGTGCGTTCTTATAACTATTGTCTTACACATGCTTCCATTATATTTTTAGAATGGGAAGACAAAGACTTGTCATTTCAACACTGAACGGTGATTTACTTTCTTGTGAAGAAAGAAATCCTCGCAGATAACATTCATGCAGCTTTCAACATGCACATGAAGACAACTATATCATCTGTGACAATTCAGTATCAGGCATAGTTAAAGATGATGGAATACAGACATCACCACAGCAGGCCCAGTCCTCATGAGCTGCCTCTAGTGACAGCAACAAAGACAAACTGTCCAGGCAGCAGTGCGGAATTATAGAACAGTGCGAAAAAAGCTTTCATGGGGATTGGAAGTTTGTAGAGCAGTCAATAAAGTACTGTACATATAATTAATTGAAATCTAATCATTAACAATTTGATCTTTATTAATTCCTATAATTAATATGATCCTTACACTTTGGTGCAACCCTTACAAAACATTACCAACATATACATTATCATAATTTTAAATAAGGAATTGGCGGTTAAAATATACATTGGGCATGAAACATGCATACAAGGTTACAGAAGAATATCTGTAAAAACTTTAAATCTTTCATGACAGATTTAAAGTTTATAATAATTTGTCAAGCATTCCGCATAATTTAATTTCTACGGTACCACATGAACTTTTGAAAATAAATAACATGTTAATTGCTTGTAGGAAAACATACTATAGCATGTTAATTCCGCGGTTCAGAACATACAATATGTATTGTGTTGTTTGCAACCCAGAAACCTGAAATATTGGGAAATACTTTCCAGTACTTACTGGTACCATTTAAAAAATATAAAAGATTATTTTAACATTTAATGGGAAAATTAATACAGCAGTTAATATACAATTTCATAAAATTGAATTTATACTTGTTTGTGTAAATTTCCTTCGTTTTTGCAAAAGGTGTTTACAAGAGCAAAATAATCCTTTTAAAATGAATGGCAGAGGCCCAGGCTGTCACAAAAAACAAGATTTACTAGTGAAAAAGAGAAGATTCTGCTAGAAAAAAATGAGCGAAAGAAAGACGACTAGTAAGGGGATGGGCCTGCCCAGCTCCAGCTGAAAGGGACAGAAGCTCAGTCATGATGTCCAGCAGGTTTCTTTGGGCCTTTTTGAGGTAAACGGTGTACTCTGTGTTAGAATAGCCTTTAAGGTAGCATTAGAATGGACAGCACATCAAACATACATTAATTACACAAATCAAAGCTTGAGAAGTATTTAGCTACTTGTTATTTCTTCAGATGAACAACAAGATTAAGTTCCTAATATTTGGAAAACAAGAGTATAGTTCCTTAAAATAACCTGGTTAGTCACAGCTGGTCTTCTAAAGGTCCTAACAGAAAGTGAATGTAAACTGATTTTACAAAAAAAATAAAAAATAAAAACATACAAAACTTCTAAATTGTTTGTATTTTATTATGTATAATCCGAAATCCCAATTCAATAACTGTGTTAAAAACTGCATTGGCTCCTTTTTATTAATACACCGAAATGACATTTCCTTAAACAATTCACTGGCACAGCACATTATTGTTGAGCATCTCTAGCACACCTCTCTGATGCCTCAGACGTTTTCATATGCTTGGCTCTTGTTATGTCCTCTCCCAACTGCAAAGCCTCACATTGTCGCTTTCTCACTTATCTGTCGTTTGTTTGCTTGTGTGTTTTACATCATTGTACTCTTGCATGATCTACGTTCAGTTGGGCTTTATTTGTTGGACGGGTGGCCTTAAAAGTTGTGAACTATCCCCGACTTCTCATCACTCTTTTTGATGGGGATGGTATGTAGCAGTTACAGCGCATCCGGAAAGTATTCACAGCACATCACTTTTTCCACCTTTTGTTATGTTACAGCCTTATTCCAAAATGGATTAAATTCATTTTTTTTCCTCAGAATTCTACACACAACACCCCATAATGACAATGTGAAAAAAGTTTACTTGAGGTTTTTGCAAATTTATTAAAAATAAAAAAACTGAGAAATCACAAGTATTCACAGCCTTTGCTCAGTACTTTGTCGATGCACCTTTAGCAGCAATTACAGCCTCAAGTCTTGTTGAATATGATGCCACAAGCTTGGCACACTTAATCCTTGGCCAGTTTCGCCCATTCCTCTTTGCAGCACCTCTCAAGCTCCATCAGGTTGGATGGGAAGCATCGGTGCACAGCCATTTTAAGATCTCTCCAGAGATGTTCAATCGGATTCAAGTCTGGGCTCTGGCTGGGCCACTCAAGGACATTCACAGAGTTGTCCTGAAGCCACTCCTTTGATATCTTGGCTGTGTGCTTAGGGTCGTTGTCCTGCTGAAAGATGAACTGTCGCCTCAGTCTGAGGTCAAGAGCGCTCTGGAGCAGGTTTTCATCCAGGATGTCTCTGTACATTGCTGCAGTCATCTTTCCCTTTATCCTGACTAGTCTCCCAGTCCCTGCCGCTGAAAAACATCCCCACAGCATGATGCTGCCATTACCATGCTTCACTGTAGGGATGGTATTGGCCTGGTGATGAGCGGTGCCTTGTTTCCTCCAAACATGACACCTGGCATTCACACCAAAGAGTTCAATCTTTGTCTCATCAGACCAGAGAATTTTCTTTCTCATGGTCTGAGAGTCCTTCAGGTGCCTTTTGGGAAACTCCAGGCGGGCTGCCATGTGCCTTTTACTAAGTGGCTTCCGTCTGGCCACTCTACCATACAGGCCTGATTGGTGGATTGCTGCAGAGATGGTTGTCCTTCTGGAAGGTTCTCCTCTCTCCACAGAGGACCTCTGGAGCTCTGACAGAGTGACCATTGGGTTCTTGGTCACCTCCCTGACTAAGGCCCTTCTCCCCTGATCGCTCAGTTTAGATGGCCGGCCAGCTCTAGGAAGAGTCCTGGTGGTTTTGAACTACTTCCACTTATGGATGATGGAGGCCACTGTGCTCATTGGGACCTTCAAAGCAGCAGAAATTTTTCTGTAACCTTCCCCAGATTTGTGCCTCATGACAATCCTGTCTTGGAGGTCTACAGACAATTCCTTTGACTTCATGCTTGGTTTGTGCTCTGACATGAACTGTCAACTGTAGGACCTTATATAGACAGGTGTGTGCCTTTCCAAATCATGTCCAGTCAACTGAATTTACCACAGGTGGACTCCAATGAAACTGCAGAAACATCTCAAGGATGATCAGGAGAAACAGGATGCACCTGAGCTCAATTTTGAGCTTCATGGCAAAGGCTGTGAATACTTATGTACATGTGCTTTCTCAATGTTTTTATTTTTAATAAATTTGCAAAAATCTCAAGTAAGCTTTTTTCACGTTGTCATTATGGGGTGTTGTGTGTAGAATTCTGAGGAAAAAAATTAATTTAATCCATTTTGGAATAAGGCTGTAACATAACAAAATATGGAAAAAGTGATGCACTGTGAATACTGTGTATTTCACACACTCTGTGATTAAGCATTCTGCACAATTAATTGACAAGCTGGGTTGAGCCGAATAGCCCGTTCTCCACAAAATCTTTATTCCTAGCATTCTGTTACTGCAATGTTCCGATAACCAGTTCAAAGCTCAAAAGACAAGAGGACACAATCTTAGTATTGAAACTACAGTGCCTTTCTCTAAGCCCCACTTTGAAAACAATAGACAATCAATACAGTTAAAATCAGTTAAGTCTGTGAACTAACATTCAAAGCCGGAGATATTTTTGTACTGAAATGTGATGTTCATCCCATTAGAAACTAACCTATCAGTAGCTGCAACATATGAAACTGATGCACTAGACCAGGATGTCCATGTGGACTAAACTACGATGGATTTCCTGTGGCTAACAGAAGCTCCTTGTTTAATGTGACATGCTGCTCTTAGTCCTGTTGTCATACAGTTGTATCCAGAATTTCTACTAATGGATATTTTAATATTATGGAAAAAAATCACCAAAGTGTTTTATGCTCCAAGGATGATTAGAACTTCTCAATCATCTCATTTTTTGTAAAATCTTATTTAAGGGGAGCTTACTGTTAAAGACAGTGTTGTTCAAGTGTTGATTACATTTTTATTTGTGGTTTATTTGTAATTGTGTGTTAAGAAAAACAGGGAAGAGCTTAAAATTATTAACAAGTCAGTAAATTAAAATGAGTTAATCTGTGGTGCTACAACGCTATGATTAAACACTCCTTTACTTAATATTGTATATTATTATAATCACAACAGTCACATACTATTGCTAAAAGTCTTTTTTTATTTAGTAAGGAAAATTGACACAATATTTTATGCAACAGGCCTTTTAACCTGCTACATTCATTAATTAAACTGCTTATTTAAAATAAGCTTGATATAATATTGATTGTTAGCTTGAATCTTGTCATATCTGTGTAACCTCAAGAAACAATGCTTATGCTTTATAATAGCACATTTAAAACACGGTGTTAATCTTAATTTTTGTACAATGAACACGATCTTCTCTAGCAAGGAGAAAGAAATTATTGTATTTAATTATAACTTTAGCATTCAAAATCCTCAACAGTACTCCTCAAATTCAGTAGTTTTGTTCTGGCTCACCAAAAAAGTAGAGTTACAGTACAAAGTTATGAAAAAGAGGTGCATTGAAAAATGAAAGAAGGAAGCACTTCTTTGAGGAATAAACAGAAGGAAATATCTGAGTTAGCATGAGATACCCAGATTAATTAATGGACATAATTTTAGTTTTTAACTTAAATGTTTTTTATTTTTGTATGAACTGATTTTAGTAAACCCAAGGATTTTATGATATCATGGAAACTTAATCAGTGACACTGAACACTCCAATATTCTGTGTGGCATTTGCATTCATGAATAAACAGCTCTAATAAATGTCTACAGAACAAGCGAAAAGTCTCTAAAAAAAGATGATTATTTTTTTTTGCTGTTCAAAATGTATTAAAAATCATATACTCATGGCAAACGAGAAAAATTAAATTCTATTTATTAAAACGTCTGCATAAAAAGCTGTATTGCTGTTTGAATTATGCATATCGTATACATTTAAATGTGTAATATTATTTGTGGCAGTTAACATTAATAGTTCTCTTTGTAAATTCCCTTTTTATTGGGGGGATTGTAGTGCTGTGGAAATGGCAGTTCTACATATAACGCCACTCTCTTGGAGGACAACACTTCTAAAGTGACTCTTGCTTCACTCTTACCAAGATTTGAGCAAAAGAGGAGAGCAAAAGAAGAGCCGAGCAGTCATTCGGCTTAGGTCAACATATTTTTGTATTCTTGAAATAAATAATGAAGATGACATTGGTATCATCTTGGAACAGAACTAAATTACAAGTTCTCTTGTACAATTTATTTTTTAAGAATGGGAGAGATCAAGGAGGACCCACTTAGAGGTCTAGGCAGAAGAATAATCAAGTTGATATAAGAGATAGTACACTAAATAAAATGATCCATCTTCAAAGTACAAGGAACTACACTACACTCACGTCAAACTACTAATGAAAAAAAGGCAAGATTCTGAACTCAATTTGAGCACAAGACTTTCCTGAAATCTTTTTTATTTTCATAAAATTCACGTGCTATTTAATGTGCATGGTCATCTTTTAACTTTATGACATCAAGCATCCCTTAGTGTCTACATCATGTGCCTAGAAATGCATGGTGTCCAAAAAACCTGAACCTCCAAATATGTACCACCCACAAAAATAAAGACTATTTAAAATTATGACAAAACAATATAACCAAAATAAAGATACAAATATAAATGTTTTAATACGTGTTAAAATGGAAATGAGCAAACAATATTTAATTATTACTCCATTCACACAGATTTTTTTTCACCAGGATCTGGCATTCTCAGAGTTTTTTTAATCCTCATTTCCATTGCCATCTAGCTATAACTATAATAAAAATAAATAAATAGCTCAATCACATCACCATTTGTAGGATGAATATACAATGGTTTAAGCGACTTTTTAGTTAATCGGTATATTTTAGTACTGTACATACATATAATTTCAGTAGTATATTTTACTAGTATCTAGTTTTATATATATATTGAGACCTCTAGGGGGTGCCACCAAACCCCCAAACCATAGACACAATTACACCAAGACAGTCCCGGGTGCAAAATAATATTTTTATTGACAAAACCTTCATTTTTCCAGTATTCAAAGTCTACAGCACAATTACCAATGAACAGAATGTCTCCTTGCACACCTCCAGTTAAGTTCTGCCCTCTGTCTCCCGACTCTGACTGAAACCCTTGAAGCAAAACAGCTTCTTTTTGAGATAGACCTAGGAGTACTTCTGGAGCCACAGCTTCATATTACAGAAGCACCTTCCAGTCATATGGAACCCTCCCAAACCAGAGAGGTGTTCTCCCTAGGGCACTCAAGGATCCCAAAAGGGATGCCCTTTGAATCTACTTGTCCCAGAAAACCCTGTGGATGTTCAGACTGGGGTCAAACCAGAGGAACACTGGCCCCTCTCATACTGGGGAATGAACAGTTCAGCATCCCCAGTCTCTCCCAGTCCATCCACTTATTTATTTATTTTTTCCGTATTGGGATTGGAATTAATAACCATCCCAGGCAGGTTGTCCCTCTGCACACATTGTCCTTCTGTTATGGCCTCCTGGCTGGGCAAGGTTTTACCCTCCATCCCAGTCAGGATGCCAGTCCAGCGAAATAAAAGATATACAGTATATACATATACATACACACACACACATATACATATATACATACACATACACATATATATGATTTGATATATGCACATATACAGTAAATGATATTTTACAGTAATACATTGTAATATATGTAAAGTTGTAAAGCACTTAGAGGTACATTCAAAGCATGTAATGAGCTGTATAAATAAATCTGTAAATAATAAAAATAATGATGACATACTTTGTTACATTATGACTGGATTCATCGTTAGTTCTGGAATGTACAAAGATACACACAAACTTTATAAATCAGTCAACATACATCAAATTAATGAATTATTATGCAGTTACTCTTTTAAAGTAAGTTTTATATATGGTGGTGGTTTTAAAATAGTTTTACTACATGCGTATATAAAGGAAAATATTTCTAGTTCTTTGTGATAAATAAAACCTATAACTGTCATTCTCTTTCAATTTTAGAAGGTCAAAGTCAACTTTAATGGTTGCTAGAAGTGAAGCCAGAACTACAAGTTGGATGAGTGGCATGAATACTGAAGAATCTTGTAACTAACATTTATGTAAATAGAGGAAAGTTAAGAACACTCAATTATCAGTTAAAAGTAAGGCTGTTAATGCTCTACAAACAGAACATATTTGTTTGCCGCTTTCACATAATTGTCTTAGCTTGGGCATATCTGTATACCTGTATAGTAAGGGACAATCTGAGAAGTTCATAACATTGCCAAACTAGCTTAACCCACTTAGGTTTCACAGGGGCCAATGCTTACCCTCCAGAAGTACAGCAAAACTGGCAGTCACTGTATATTTGTTGTGCACAGTACAAAAATAACAGATCTACAATGCTTTTGTATTAAATGTGTTATTTAATTCTACTACTTGTTATTACTCTGATTTTGTCATATCAGAGTTTTCAAATACCTTAGATTTTCATTTTATGAAATGTTTTATGGACTAGATGTGACTTGCAAAAACCTAATTCACCTTTTTCTCTCTCTCTCATTTCTTTCCTCATATTTTATTGAAATACGCAATTTATAATGACCACACATCGATGTAAACTGGACCAAATCAACTGTTGTTATCCTTATTATTTTTATCTCAAACTGATAAAACTGAAGGCGCTTAAGAAAAAAAGAAGCTATTTGTAAGTTGTGGATCACAACAGGCTTAAAAATCTAGTGAACTAAAATTAAGCCAAAACAAAAATTGCATTCCATAAGCAGTAATACAGTACCTGACCTCTAAATAAGAAATTGACCAAAATTAAATCCTGGAGTTTGACACCATTACAATATCATAGTCAATGATCAGGTACTTGAGTTCGTTTTAGCACTGGAAACAACTGATGCTTCTGTCCACCCTCTATTCCTTAAATACACTTTTTCAGTTATGCCATCACAAATAGTCAGAAATGCCTTCAAGCACTTGTCAGAAATGGATCAACAGCACTGACACGGGGCACACTCACATACAACCTCAAACTCATTCATACTAGGGTCCATCTGGAGTCACCAGTTAACTTAGCATGGACGTCTTTAGAATGCAGAATTGAAAAAAAAAGACAAATTCTCTCTGTGGCTCTGCCCAGAGGTCGTGTTTCAAATTTACATGAAAATTAGCGTGGGAGATAAAAATCGTCAAGTAAAGAAATTATTACGTTTGCATATTCGGTACACCGAGGACCACCACTAGAGGGCTGTACTTGAAGATCACCATGTTGACTTCAGGAAAAATGTTTCAACAATGTGTTCATCAGTCATACTAAATTACATATAAAATATATACAGTTAGGTCCATAAATATTTGGACAGACAACTTTTTTCTAATTTTGGTTCTGTACATTACCACATTGAATTTTAAATGAAACGACTCAGATGCAGTTGAAGTGCAGACTTTCAGCTTTAATTCAGTGGGGTGAACAAAACGATTGCATAAAAATGTGAGGCAACTAAAGCATTTCTTTAACACAATCCCTTCATTTCAGGGGCTCAAAAGTAATTGGACAAATTAAATAACTGGAAATCAAATGTTCATTTCTAATACTTGGTTGAAAACCCTTTGCTGGCAATGACAGCCTGAAGTCTTGAAGTCATGGACATCACCAGATGCTGGGTTTCCTCCTTTTTAATGCTCTGCCAGGCCTTTACTGCAGCGGCTTTCCGTTGCTGTTTGTTTGTGGGCCTTTCTGTCTGAAGTTTAGTCTTCAACGAGTGAAATGCCTGCTCAATTGGGTTAAGATCAGGGGCCTCATGTATAAACGGTGCGTACGCACAGAAATGTTGCGTACGAACCTTTCCACGCTCAAATCGCGATGTATAAAACCTAAACTTGGCGTAAAGCCACACACATTTCCACGGTAACTCATTCCTTGGCGTACGCAATTTATCCGCCCGGTTTTGCAGACTGGCGGCACCCAGCGTCAAAGCAGTGCTACTGTTCCTGTGTGATCACCCTTTCATTCTTAAATCCACATTCCTGGCGCGGCTTTATAAATACACTGAAATTAACTGCATATTGTTTATTAGTGTAATGCATCTGATTGTAATTAACCTGTAGCAATATAATGGTCCAGGGAATAGCCATAGTATTCCAAATACCATAACTGCTTTAGCGTTGTTATTCTCACTGCATGTTCTTTCAGCTGATCCCGTTAAGGGTTGCCACAGCAGATCATCTTTTTCCACATTACTCTCACTGCACAACTCGGAGTATTTATATCACTGTATCTGAGTGGGAAATCACAGCAGCAGTTGATTGTAAAGAGAATTGTCGGTATACAGAATGAAGCAGACGCTGCCTGAGCCACAGCAAACGCTTTAGTCCCTGTACGGACTTCGCGGTTTAGAAACAGTTTCATCCCAAGAACTCTAAACACACTAAATCAGTCCATCAAGTGCTCCTTGTAGAAATGTTTGGACTTATAAGTACAATTACCCCACTGTAAACTTGCACTACAGTTATAATATTGCACAACCTGCGCCACTTTATAAAGCGCGTATTTACATGTGATGACGGTATTCATTTCTAAGACGAAATGCAGCAAAACATGTTGATTATATTATACAGATAAAACTTTAACTTCATTTAAATAATCTGTATTGTTTATAATTAAACATGTGAGGACACGATGCCGCAGCGCTAGCTAGTTCAGTAATTGTTCCTGCCTTGCGCTGTATTCTTGCTCGTGCTGACGCGACACTGGAAAGATAGACGGATAGAATAATTAAACATGTACTACTAAGATATTTCAGTGTTCCTTAAAAGTTTTGAAGAATCGAAGTTCTAAGCTTACAGATGGCTTCACGTCTATTACAGAGCTGATTGTGTGGCGATTGAGTTTTTGGAGAAAGAAAAGTAAGGACAGGAATTGGAGGTTAGTACGTTTGAAAGAGACAGTACTGCTGTGATAAATTATTTAATTGAAGGTTGCGCATGGCGCAGCAAGCCTCTTGCGTGAGACATGAACAAGCACTGCGCCACCGTGTTCCCATGTTTAATAACATGCTTTCATTCCTATCATCATGAAAAAAATATCACGTATACATCTCAGTATTTTAATCATTCAGAGAGCTGTAATATCACAAATGTAATGGATTATGTGTCCTGTCGGAGAAAGAGAAAGCCCATTTAAAAAGCAGGTAGTGATTCACACACAGAGTACATAGAAGATCAAATACAGAACAAAGCATTTAACATGCCACTTTAGTTACAATGGGATTTGAGAAACTAGTAAATTAAACGATTTTAAGATGAAGTTTATAATGTTCTACTTTAATGGCAAAATAAACTACGTGATTAAAGTGGAAATTTCGAGATTAAAGTTGACATTTCGTGCTTTTTTCCCCACTGTGTGCCTTTTTTTTGTCTGTACCCTAATAAGCTTTCATATGACACTCAGACGGTGGGCTACGAGTTGCCTTTTCACGCTGACTTTGATATGTGACAACATCTTTTTTATTTCGGGCACTGTGCGACTTTGTGAAGTTGAGCCTTCGAGTTTCTCCGACACTCTGTCACTCGATCAACTTCCTTTTGTTGATTATACCACTGTTTAAACCAACAAATAGTACGTTTTTCCTTTGCCTCCACTTGGTATTCGCTGAAATTCTTATATTTTCCCCTGTGCTTTTCCCATTGTCTTTTCACAGAAGGCTATTTATATTGATTTGCATATTCAAAGAGGCGTAATTCTGGGAGGAGTTGGGGCGGGACAGAAGGCGCGTGCACGTGCGTTTCTTTTCACGCAAATCAGGATTTATGTAGTGGAAGAACGTGAAAGTATGCGTGCGCACAGATTCCTGCATCTGGATTTTTCTGTGCGTACGCACAATCCCGCTTTTGTGCTTACGCCATGTTATAGTGTGAGTTCTACGCACGGCGTTATACATGAGGCCCCAGGTGACTGACTTGGCCATTCAAAAATTATCCACTTCTTTGCTTTAATAAACTCCTGCGTTGCTTTGGCTGTATGTTTTGGGTCATTGTCCATCTGTATCATGAAACGCCGCCCAATCAATTTGACTGCATTTAGCTGGATTTGAGCAGACAGTATGTCTATGAACACCTCAGAATTCATTTGGCTGCTTCTGTCCTGTGTCACATCATCAATAAACACTAGTGTCCCAGTGCCACTGGCAGCCATGCACACCCAAGCCATCAGAAAGCCTCCATCGTGTTTTACAGATGATGTGGTATGCTTTGGATAATGAGCTGTTCCACGCCTTCTCCATACTTTTTTCTTGCCATCATTCTGGTAGAGGTTGATCTTGGTTTCATCTGTCCAAAGAATGTTTTTCCAGAACCGTGCTGGCTTTTTTAGATGTTCTTTAGCAAAGTCCAATCTAGCCTTTCTATTCTTGAGGCTTATGAGTGACTTGCACCTTGCAGTGCACCCTCTGTATTTACTTTCATGCAGTCTTCTCTTTATGGTAGACTTGGATATCGATACGCCTACCCCCTGGAGAGTGTTGTTCACTTGGTTGGCTGTTGTGAAGGGGTTTCTCTTCACCATGGAAATGATTCTGTGATCATCCACCACTGTTGTCTTCCGTGGACGTCCAGGTCTTTTTGCGTTGCTGAGTTCACCATTGCTTGTTTTTTTCTTTCTCAGGATGTACCAAACTGTAGATTTTGCCACTCGTAATATTGTAGCAATTTCTCAGATGGGTTTTTTCTGTTTTTGCAACTTCAGGATGGCTTCTTTCACCTGCATGGAGAGCTCCTTTGACCGCATGTTGTCTGTTCACAGCAAAATCTTCCACATGCAAGCACCACACCTCAAATCAACTCCTGGCCTTTTATCTGCTTAATTGATAATGGCATAACGACGGACTTGCTCACACCTGCCTATGAAATAGACTTTGAGTCAATTGTCCAATTACTTTTGAGCCCCTGGAATGAAGGGATTGTGAAAAAAAAAATGCTTTAGTTGCCTCACATTTTTATGTAATCGTTTTGTTCACCCCACTGAATTAAAGCTGAAAGTCTGCACTTCAACTGCATCTGAGTTGTTTCATTTAAAATTCATTGTGGTAATGTACAGAACCAAAATTAGAAAAAAAGTTGTCTCTGTCCAAATATTTATGGACCTAACTGTATTAAATGAGTTTGTTGAAGGCTGAAGGCTTAACCAGTAGTTGATGTAAAACTACATTGCCAGCCTGAGGCACATAGGTACATGCTGGCCATATGGATATAAACATGCAATAAAAATTGTCGCAATATGGACCCAAGTTAGAAATCAACTCTATGGGAGAAACAGTGAGTCATACAACAGGCCATTACAGCACCTACATATATTTATGACTATAGCCGAGTTTATCAGGACTGGTGCCTGTCTTCAGTAGTCTAAAATGCTTGAACTGGCAATGAGTTCTTGTCAGTGGTGACACCACCTTTTTACTTCATTTGGAAAACTGCCAGATGTGAACGCAGAAATGATGGTGCAACATTCCTGAAGGGCACGCAGCCAAAAACAGCTGATTTTATGGTGTGGGATTCCATCATCGATGTTTGTCAGTCGCCTCTAATGACTATGCAAAGAAGCTTAACACTTGTCGTATAAATAATTTTTTAAGCAAACTGGTCCACTTTATTACCAGCTTTACAGCATTTCTGCTTTACAATAGCAGAAAACATCCTACCTGGTGTACGATTTATGCCAGAACAATGAATTATCTGAATACGGCATTATCAGCAGCAAATAATACTGTGAACAGAGTTCAGAATGATTTCCATAATGATAAAACAACACAAATGTTCAATCTATGTGCATATTGTATGTATATTAAAGTAGTAAACTGGTTCCAAGTTTTTGTGAGAGTTATTATTTTTAAGTCATATCTAAAAGTCTCAGACTAACATTTGTAAACTTTTAAATGAGGATTTAACTGCTTTCCATGTTTTCCTACTGTTATTTCATTACACCATACTGCACATATTGTTCACAAATGACCTTCTCCTCTCGAATTAAGATGTCACTTTGTGAGGTGAAATGAACAATTACTTTTTCATTATTCAAAAAAACAAAAAAAAACAAAAAAAACAAATGAACAAAAGCATCGGTGGTTTGAGTACAAATATATATGGTATATTGAGGCAATCAGACATTAAAATACATCACACAAAGAGTGAGACATTTACCTGGATCCTCTTTGAAGCAGCAAATAAAGCCAAGTAGAAAATTTAGTAGTTAAGTCAAAAAATGAAGATTTTCTTTAAGTCATGCACAAGCAACCTTTAGATTTGTTGTCATTCTTGTGTAGTACAAACCATGCTTTCCAAGCATGCTAGCAAAAGAATTTATAAAAAGAAAGAGTGCACCAGTCTACAAATTGAAGTCTCATACCCTGGCATCACTTGGCAAACTCTGTACTAAAGCGCCTACGGGATAGGAAGAAAGAAGCGTGTCAATGCTTCAAGGCGAGTGGAGCCAAAAAAAGATTATAGATCTGTAAACCATGCTGCAGTCCTTTCCTTAAATATTATAGTTAAGAGTTTATTATTTGCTAGGATTAAAATTGAATGAGGTATGCAATATTTGCCAGTTTTTTAAAATGAAGTTTATTATTAATTCGTAAGTTAAATATATGTGACAATAAAAGATTTCCTTCAAAAACAATATCCTTTAGGGTAACAGGCTTGGGTATGGGATTAGAAGCTCATGTTTGACCCCAGCTTTACTCCAAAGTAAGGTTCTTTATCAAAGAGAGCATAGCACATCACAACACACAGCTTAGCAATGTTGCAGTTAACCTGAAAGACATAGGAAGTATCAGAGAATGCAATGCTCCCTTGTCCAAAAAACGAATTCCAAGCAAAGGCATGCTTTCAAAAACACCGGAGACGCTCAACATCTGTCTCTGCCAAGTAATCCTTCAATGAAAGCCAGCATAAAGCCAAAACAAAGAGACTTTTGCACTTTGAAAATATCAATTATTTTCATCAAATGCAAAATAAAGCTGCAAGCAATCTAGAGAAAAGGGTAGAAATTAGGTCTTGGCAATGAGGATTTGAATTCAGTAAACAGTTATGTATTTATTACCTCCGTTTCTGGAGAAATTCTGCTGACAGCTCATAAAGCTTGGGAGTAATGCTTTAAAAATGCTCTAAAAATAAGATGTATAGTTAATTGTCAAAGTCGTTAGCAATCCATATTGCCTGGAAAGAGCAAGTAGCATCATGATTTTTACATGCCTGTTCCAAAACCTGAAGTGATATTGTTAAATATCAGGGAAAGGCCAATTTTTTATTGTCACTTATTATTTTTCAGAAGATATGGGAATCATTTGCTGTCTTGTATTGTTTTTAGCATATAATCTAAACAAAGATACTTCATATTATATAACTGTAGTATCACACAAAGCACAAGGCAATACTAATTAATCGAATACAAAAACAATGTTGGATACATTTATCAAAAGTATTTTATAACTCTCTAAAATCATACAGTATGTACAAAATATCATTACATAATTACTGTACATTTAAAAGGGCTACTGAATTAAGTTTACATTATGTGCTGGTTGAAAAGCTTACAGGTACAAATGTTTGAATTTCTTAAGGTAAATTATTGGATACACAAATTCAAGATGGTAAACTCAATAATTTAATGGATCTATTTAGATAGGACTACAATGTGAAATACTAATAATACGTCACGAGGCTACCTGCTTGTCGAACTGTACATTTAAGGTTAAGTCACTGAAAACACTTTTAAGCAAAAAATGTTAACTAAATGACAAAAAAGTAATCTATTTAAAAACATAGTATGCAACTATTTTCAAACTAAAACATTATTTAAATAAAACAAAGTCATTTATATTTTAAAATCTAATTTACTTATATTTGCATATTCAAATTCAGAAATGTTACTACTTGAATGATATTTGTACTAAAATTTCACATTCTAACTTTATGTGCATTTATTTATGATATTAAAATAATTACTATGTGTTTTAAAATGTTGCCACTGTATTAATGATAGACAAATCAAATTACTTATATTACTATTAATGTATAGTGGACTCCTTTACTAATTATACTAAAGAAAAATGGAACACAAGATCATAGAACATCACACATGGCTTATTGTTTTATTATGATTCATAAAAATATCAGAAAAAACAGAGTTGAGCATTCACTCAAACTTTTATGATAGATATTTTAAGTGTAGTATTTCACTTATTATAAAAAGAATGTATACACAAAGCAAACAAGACTTCAAATAAAATTAACAACCATATATAAATACTTTTACATTTTCTAACACATTTTAGATTTTATATTTTAAAACAGACAGCATGTGTCAAAAATAGATGAATGTCCAGTTGACATCATCCTCTCATCTGGTATCACAAAATGTAGATTTGATAATTAAAATAATAAAGACAAAAATAACTTCAACATGTGCACAAATTGGACAGCACTGGAAATAATTAAGTTATAAAATAATATTTCCATATTGACAACTGAACCAAATGATCTGAAGCTGCCAAATGAGAGCAGACCCAAAACACATGCACAATTATTGTAGTAAACTGACGTTGGCTGTATTTTAATTAACTGTATGTAAATCCCCAAAAGTACTACAAATAAGGTAATGCTATTTTCTAAAAAAAATTACTGTAGAAAGGAATACTAAGAAATGCATACCCAGTGTTTCATGTGAAGGTACTTACTTGACAATTCCCTGCCTCCAAAGGAAAGCAAGTTAAAATACAATACACACATTAAGAGTTTCTTATAAGTCACAGAAGGAAATGCTTTGTACCTTATTCAGTATGAAGGATCATGGGCGTATGAAGTATGGATAAAAAAATGAATGCAAAAAAAATAAAATAAAGTAAGCTTAAAATCTAGATCATGACTAAAAATGCTGAGGGCTAAAACGGGCTAAGACGATGATATTTGGGCTCTGGTTCTAAAGGGAGGGAAAATAAGGAGCAGACTTGAAAATGTAGTCTGAACAATGAGACAATCCATATCTGAATAAAAAATGTCCAATTTTGAATCTGGGCAAAATATTTTCCTTTGTAATAATAGAGAAATGGTCACTTTATTAGTTACACTTGCCCTTCACATGTATTGACTGCATAATATCTGCAGACAGTATTATTTAAAGCAGGTAGGCAAATAGCTATATGTTATGTGAGGATGGTATTATGATATTGAGCTGATCTACCAGACATTTTAATGGGCAATGATGCTGTGTGATATACAGTGACAATGACTGACATCCTGTACTGTAAAACATAAAATATGTTCAATTCTAATCACTTTACAATAAGTAAATATTTACACTTTGTTAATCTGTTTACAGTCAATTAATGTTATATTAGTACCACGTTACCATACCTAAGGCTACTATTATTATTACTATTAAATCGACAAAAAGGGAATGCCAGTGCACTCCTTCTATAAAACCATTTTTTTTGTTAAAATTCGTGTTACATCTTTCACTTTTTGCACTTCTTTCACTTTCTCTTACTTTATGTATAGTCCATGGATGCAATTGATTACTTTTTGTTATGAATTTGCATTTATTTTCATGGACCTTGCCTTGACTGAGATCGCAGCCTCAGGGGCAACCAAAATAAATCTTTTTGTGGTTCACTAGATGAAACTTTATTTTGATTGCCCACTGCTGCCTGATTTGTGAACATTTTTCTTTGCAACTTGGAGATCTAGGAATTGGGAATATTCTGTCTTCTTAAATATATTGGATATACTGGATTGTTTTCAATGCTTTCTAATATACTCTTCAACTGAAAAAGTGAACTGATGTTCACACCAACCTGGCTGGCGGCGCTAATGTTACATGTTGGGACCTTGAATTTTGGTAATTATCTTCATATGCATCTTTTAATAACCCCTACTTTTTTAATGGATCATTACTCCAGTGGCATAAATCTAAGCTTGTACTGGATTCTTGCTGTGTTGCTTTCACTGCTTATTTGTGCCACCCCACCTTGCAAGTCTCACCTTTACCACTGTATTGCGCTGCTTAAGTATGCTCTACTACTGTTGGATAATAGATCATTTCTATTACGCTGAAATACTCTCGTCATAAACTCCTGTACTGTATATGAAACAATTTGTCCAGCGCAAATGGTCAGACTGGAATGTCCTAAAAGACACTGGTATTGTGCTGCATCTGAAATACTTACATTGTGGATCAGGTCGTCGGCAAAGTCTGGCTATGAATGGAAAGTTCACCAGCAGCATGGCATTGAAAATAGGAGTGTCAGTGTACCAAATTTGCAATATGCTAAAATAAACTCTGGTCATGGATCTGTGCACAGCCAACCCTCATTAGCTAATACTGCATTGTTTAACACAAGATCTCTTAATTGCAAAGCAATGGTGCTATCAGAATACATTACAGACTCCAACCTTGATATGCTGTGCTTAAAGAAAGCTTGTACTAAGTTGAGGGGAGAGAGCGAGAATGAGCCCTAAAAAAAAGAGAGAGAGAAAGAAAGTTTTTGTGTGTGTGTGTCAATGTTAAAAAATGACAGATGAAGCATCAGATGGCTACTTTGCAGAAATTTGATAGCAAAAAGAAATACGAGAAAGGGAATGCAAATTAATCCCACATCAAGACAAAGCTACTACCATTTTCCAAGACAGAGCTGTGAGATTCATGTACAGTATTTCACCACAGATGTACATGTGAAGCTCGGCGAAAGTTCTAGAAGGACATCGTGAGTACCTGAAGATTTGCATACTGCATATGACCTCCAACTAAGTGTGCCAACGATTTTTTAATTTATTTATTTATTTATATACATATATACATACATATATATTTATTGTAGATTTCTATGTGTGAACATTGACTGTGCTGTAACTCAGACCAATTAATTGAGTTAATTTACTGTAATTGAGTGATAATATCTCTTGAGTGGTGTGTTTAATAAATGTGTTTTACTCTTTTTGTTTCCTATCCATGATTGTGTGGGGTACTCACATGCTGACTGCATACAAATAAGTGATTAATTATATATGTATATATATGTGCGTAAAGGGCAAGGGGTATATTGTGTAATTAACAAAAGGATGAGAGTTAACAAAGCATTATTTTAAAATATAACAGCAGGGATACATATAATTGTTTCATTAGACCCATTGGTTATTAAAAATGAATTGGGAGGTGTTTAATGTGGATCCCATCAGTGAAATTTCATCCTATGACATAAGTAACGTGCCAGTTCAACGGTGGGAGGGCTATACTTACTTGTTGCTCTCTATCGTCCCCAAAATACAATGAGTCTTTCTTATCTGAACTAACTGAATTATTAACCCACTTAAGTTCCCTTTCCCAGACAGTCGATCTTCTTGGCGATTTCAACATCCAACTCTTTAAAACTAAATTGCAACAAATCTGAACTTCTGCAAATTTCCACTAAAACGCAATTTAAAAAAATGAGTTCCTTTTCAATCACTCTTGATGACAACCTCATTATACTTTCTTCTAATGCAAGGAATCTTTGTCTCATTTTTGACTCCTCCTTTCCTTATACCACCCACATAAACTTCTTTAAGAAACTTTCCTACTTCTATCTCTGCAACATATCCCGTGTTTGCTCATTCCTCTCCTTTTCTAATGCTGAGAAACTTGTCCATGCTTTTATCACATCCTGCATCGATTATTGTGACTCCATACTGGCAGATGCCCCTTCTAATCTAACATCACAGCTCCAGCTGATTCAAAACTCTGCTGCAAGAGTCCTTACACGGACCAGCAACAGCGAGCACATAACACCAATCTTGCATCCTGTTTTGCCTTCACTGGCTCCCTGTGTCTTACAGGATTGAGTATAAAATTTACATCGGACTGCATCGGAGACCTTCTTCATCATTATGATAGTGTTCTCCCACTAAGGTCCTCTGATTCTTGTTGTGCCCCACACTACCTTCACTCTATAGTTTACAGAGCCATCAGCTGTATAGCACCCAGATTTTGGAGTGACCTCCCAAAATAATTAGATTACCTGACTCAATTCATTCTTTTAAAAAACAACTTAAAACTCATCTGTTCAGGAAGGTGTTTAACTAAACCCAACATTCTGACCCTTCTTTCAGTTTACGTCTCCGTTCAGAGGCTCAGGATAATTTTTGCTTGTGTTATATCACAAATTATGTTATTTGTTCAGACTTTTCTTCTAGTATTGAATTTAGTATTTTACTCTGGGTTAATGTTTTTTATTCTATTTAATGCTTTGTACATCCTGTATTTATTGGTTTTAGTGTTCTATACGGATACTATTTTTATCCAATGTTATATATACTCTGCTGTTCTGAGCATGGGAAAGGCGCAATATAAATAAATTATAGTATTATAATTGTTATATGTGTATTTGTCTTTTTTTGTCTGCTGTTGTAACCCTGCAATTTCTTTCTTTCCAAATGAAATTCAGGAGGAGGATGGGACAGATAAAAGATTTAAGTGACTTTGAATGGGTCACGGTGGTGAGTGCTGCTGCAAATAATTTATTATAAATAAGAGTGTGATTAGTGTTTTTTTAAGCCACTGCTTTATTAAAAAAAACTGTGTGGTCACATGGTTTAAAAGAAATGGAGGCTGATTCAGTTTGTTCAGAGTAATAGACAGGCTATAGGAGTACAGTGGAAAGAGGCATATCAGGATGCACAGCTTATTCATACCTTATCACAGATGAGGTACGGCACACAATGGTGCAACCCTGATCCATTCCTGTCAGAGCTGATGAACTCTAACATCAAAAAAAAGAAAAAAAAACGCTGCAAGTTTACCTTGATAAAAGGAAATACTGGATATCTGTGCTTGATCTAACCCACTGGGTGTAAACAATGCAAGGTGGTGGTGTAATGTGAGATTTTATTATGAGTATAGCAAGATCTGAATGCTACTACTCATCTAAAAATCACTGTTAATCAGATGCATTCTTTCTTTGTCAGCAGTACAACACTCAATACTATTCACTCTAACAAAATTCTGGAATGATCCCAGAAACTTATAAGTAAATTCAGAGTTAATGCAGTGGCCTCTCAATTCACTAGAACTAAATTCAAATGAGTTCTGCAGTATTTGAAGTACAAAGCTATCACACGGTGTGATGGACAGCCCGGTCGGCACGCCCAAAGAGTGGAAGGATGGGGGAACACAGCTACTTTGGGACACTGCCTCCCCCAGGACGATAGATGGCAATTTCCTTGCAGCATAGCGGTGCCCCGGATTCACTCAGGGCACCACGGGATATGGAGTTCGGCTTCACAGCCCTGCTGGGTATTGTGGTTACCACCAGGAAACGCTGCAGGGAGACAGGGGGATTTTTGCTTCCCGTATAGCCCGGAAGTACTCCCAAGTCACGGGGACAGAAGACCCGAAGTACTTCCGGGCTGAAGAAAACTCAAGCCCTCAATTTGACCTGGAAGTGCTGGCAAGTCACATGAAAGGAAGAACGGAAGCACTTCTGGGTCAAGGACTATATAAAGGACTGGTGGAGACCCAGCAAGCGAGCCGGAGTTGGGAGGGAGTGTAGGAGAGTATTGTGCTTAAGTCTTGAGAATTTATTTGTGTTTAATGTGGCTGGGGGGCTTTGGAGGCACTATATCCGAAAAAGAAGAAATTAAATCATTTCTTAGTACTTTTAACTTGTGTCCAGTGTGTTTGTCCATTGGGGAAAAGGTGAGCAATAGTGCCACAGTTACAATGGTAATTTTCAATATATATATATATATATATATATATATATATATATATATATATATATAGTCACAGGTGGCTGGGAGTAGTCAGCATTCGGCTGCCTATAAAAGGGTCCGTCTCCCGACAATCAAGGCTGGAGTCGGGTGAGGAGGTGGACGAGGTCGGAGAAGGAAGTGGGTGAAGAGAGGCCCTGTGTGCGGTGAAGAGACGGTTAGTGAAGAAGCCGGGATTTTTGAGAGACTGTGGGGGGTGTTTGGTGGCGGTGCACTTAGGACTTGTAAATATTAGTGTAATAAATGTGTGGTTATGGCTAAGAACGTGTCCTCCTGTCTGTGTCCGGGCTGTACCCTTTCACAGTGGCGTACTCGGCAGGATGCTGCACCTGGCTCAAGGTGCGGACCCGCATGTCATAAAAAGTCTGTGGAAGGCCCGGCACAGCAGGAAAGCTCACCCACGTGCCGCAGGGGCGGCGTGCACCGAACCCCGCAGGGAAATGTAGAGTTGCGGACAATTAGTGGTCCGCCGATGGACTTTATGTTTCAGGGGTGGCTCAAGGACGCGGCGGCAGCAGGAGGAGTTGCTATGAAGGAAGGGCTGCAGCTTCGACAGATGCAGCAGCCGCGGAGCTGCCTGGAATCTCGTCTCCCTGTGAGAGATTGTCACACATGTGCGCATGGAAGGCAGCTAAAGGGCTTCAGTAAGGGCAGTTCCGAGTCATACTGGGATGTGGCAGAGTGCACTGACTCTTTTTCTCCCTTTCCTGTAGACCATTCATGGGAGATTCCAACTGGCCTTCTTGACGTCACTTCTGGGACTGAGCCTATGGAAGGAGATCTTGCCGGCTCTGGCCCCTGTGATGTCACGTCCAGGCTCAAACCAATGGCTGAAGACCTTCATGAGCCCGACCCCTTTGACCTCACTTCCTGTCTTCCCCTTTAAAAGCCTCCACCTTTTCCCTAATCCCTCAGTTCTGTTTTGGAGTCGGTTTGCAGCCAGGAAACCAAATATACGGGTGGCTACCCCAAACCTTGTTATGGTTCTTTGTGGAGTTTGTGACAATTATTATATATATATATATATATATATATATATGGTTGAAATAGTTTACTGGTGCTGACGTCCGAGGTTCAATTCCCCGAGAGGGGGGTGCAGTGAGTGTGTACACCTGATGAGCCCAGAATTAGGGCGGAACACTTGTTGCGTACTCTTTGCATTATTTGACAGTAAACTATTTCAACCAGTCTATGATCTGCTTCTCACAACTGAAATGAGGGCACCGTGGCGGATGTTAGCTGACTTGCTGACCAACCACAAGCGTTACCTGGTAGGTAACCACCCATACAATCAGATTGTGACACAGACTACAAATGCAATGAATATATATATATTATATATATATATATTATATATATTATATATATATATATATATATATATATATATATATATATATATAACAGTTGAGTCAATATAAACTACAACCCCTGCTGTGCATTTTGTGCATGAAGTTGATGACGATGATGATGAACTCGGGCCATTGTGAGGGCAAATAAGACCTAACTTTCTGTTAGGAAGATGTACCTAATAAGGTGACCAATAACTGTGTATGTATGAGACACGACTTTGGAAGGTGTAGAGTAAAGAGACAGGCAAATTAATATTTTAATATTAAGTTTACTGTAGTGCGTATTAAAAACTTGTTCAAATGCCTGCTGTAGTGCTGTCACTTAAACAGAGTAACGTGAAATTCTTACTTGCATGTCCACACAGTAAACCAACATGTTGCTACAATCAGGAATTAGAATGTTTCAGAGACCACAAATAATGCTTTCCTCAGCCTGACTGACATAAAATACCATAAAATTAAGTTTTATTTAAGACAGCCAGCCAAAATACAAAAATTAAAAGTGTAATAAGAGAAACGAAGCATGAAGTAATCTGAAGGAGAATGATAGAGCTCAACATTTCAGTAGAATATTATTCCTTCAAAACTCCAGCATCCTTTGTACATCTGTACCTGTCACCATTATCAATAATAATGAGCCCAATTAACATTTCTAATTTGATAAATTTTATATTTTTGTGCTAAAGCTCAAATAATTCTTCAGTAATGAGAATGCTAATCAGAAGTCCTACTCATTCTTTACTAAAAACACTGAAGCCAGTGCACGATCTAACATGATGCCACAGAGTATGCGACAATGATAGAGAGAATCATAGACCTTACACATTACAAGGAGGAAGAGCCCAATGCTTGTAAGTTTTACTGCTGTATTAAAATACACGTACAGCAGGTCAGGTCAGGTTGAGGAACATGCACGGTTACAGTGCTTTTGATGTTTACAATTATATCATCAAACAACATTACATATTGTGCTATTAGAAAGAAATGTTACTTTCTGTTATTTCAAAAAAGCTTGTATTTTTAACTATTTTTTGGTGATTTGCTAAAGTTTTAATTCTACAGTAAATAATGCTAATTTTGTAGGTCTGCAGTTGTGAGTGGCATTTTCAAATGGCATCTTTAACGTTAAAGAAAACTGTAATGCATTTTAAGGGATAATGCTGAAAGACATTTATACAATTCCACATTCAACCTGGATGAAATGGGACTGTAAGCTGTAAAAAAGGCATAAACAAATTAAATATTGTAAAGTGTAAGCAATCTTTATGTTCATAACAAATTCATTCTATTCCACTTACATTTTTAGACATATACTGTATGTTACTTATTGTGGCTTGATTACCAATTATTCATATAATACATCAGTTTGTATGTCCCAAATGAACAACGTATTGTATAACTGTGTAGGAGATGGCAGTTAACAACATCAAACAATACCACCTGACATGTATAATATTCACTATGAAAATCTTGGTAAGGTTCTAAATGTAAATAATGTTTTCACAACTACAAATCAAAGAAACAGATTTTAATTTCTGCCTGTTTTACAGCTCACTGCAATGATAGGACACAAACAGGCAAAAGAGAAGGAAAACTTGTGAAGATATAAAATACAACAGATTGCACTGACAGAACTGCTGAAACAAGACAAAAACAGTTAGTTACAACATTGGTCCTGAAAGAAAAAAGTAGAAAAATCTCTCTATGAAGAGTGCTAGAAAAGTGAATATTTTAATATAAAAACATGTAATCTTCCTTTAGAATCACTGCAATTGTATATAGTTCATTACAAAAAAAATAGAAAAGCACAGTTTTAATGCATACCATAACATGACATTCTCAAACCTGCTTAATTCTATTCAGGTTTGGAGGATGGCAATGGGTGGGGAGAGGGGGGGACACAACCTATCCCGTGAGTGCAAGGCATGAAAACCCTGTTGTCGCAAGGTCCGCACACAAATACATCAACAAGGCCAATTTAGAAGAGCCAATTAATGTCACTTGCACTGCTTTGGAAATGTGTGACAAAAAAACAGGATTACCCGGGAATTAACCCACACAATGAAGAACTTGTATGATTCAAGTTGTAATTTTTAACAATTGTAATATTTAATCAAATGTCTTTAAAAATAACTGAGGCATCTGGGGGAACCCCATGCAGACACAATGAGAATGTGCAAATTCTTAATCTTAGCAGGGAATCAGAACATGCTCCGGGAGAAAAGAGAAAGTATCAATCTTTACGCGCAGGTGTTCTTTAGGCGTGGTATTTCTGCACCTCTTTACAACAATGTAGGATGTATTGCACAGCGTTCTAGGGATAGGGCTCAGTAAAGCAGAAGAATGACAGAAACGGGCAGACAGACAGAAAGACAAAGAAAGAGACAGAGACAAAACTGTGACTTATGACGAAATTGGGCAATATGGCCAAAGAATGCTAGAGGGCATGTTTAAATGTTATATATATATCCAATCCACCTCTTAGCATATCTAGGTCCAGAACAGATGAAATGTAACTGCATGATTCTTTTAAGTGGGAGTTCTGAAGCAAATGTAATGGCAATGCAACATATAATGTGATTCCAAGGCTTGGCTAGAAATGACCTTCGGTTAGGCGTTAAAGTTGCCAGGGGACCATTAAATTGGCAGAAATACGTAACAATGAGTGATTGTGATGTGGTATTGTTTGGAAAAGTGAGTTAGGCAACATAGTAAATACATACATCTGTGTAGTTGGTTTCAAGATCTATTTTTGACATTTTTACTTTAGATGTTGCTCTACAGTATATTGTAGCCATTTACAGGTGACATTGTCACTACTGCAAATTGGTATTTAATTGCTAAGGCAACATGTATTTTCAGGGGTATGTGGGTGAAATATGGTGTGCGACATCGTGGCAGCTATCTATTTAAGACTGGGCCATGTATTACATGGTGACTGCACTTAGTTTTTCAAAGGAAATGTCTCATCAAAGCTTTAGAGTTTTGAACTTTTGTCCGCATCTAGCTTTTATGACTTTTGCTTATCACTTTCATTTTGGCCAACCTAATGAATATTGCGTTTTCGGAATTAGCTTGTTTCACTACTTTTTTGGGTTGCCCCATGAAAACATTTCATCTCATATGAATGGCATTCAAATCATTTGTTCAAGGGATATTATGTTACATGATATATGACTTCACCTTTGAAGTCAACCTTAAATCCTGTCGTCATTCTAAACATAGCACCTCTCATTTTGTGATGTTTGGACTTTGTAGATTATACAAGATAAGACAGATATACAAAACTATGCAGAACGTCGAGGGTTTGTCTCTTGGCACTTTTCTCTTTCTTGCATTAGTTTTATTCATTGAAAGAACCCTGTGATATTGTGACAGTAGATATCATTGGAAATCTTTTTGCAGTAAGGGTTCTGCTATACATAAAAAAAGTTTTATGATTACATTGCATAATGGGACAAGTTCTTATAACTCACAAATCCATCTTCTGGATAGCATATATTTTCCATTTGTTAAATATCTCCAACTTTGAAATCAAAAATGCAAGTAACTTTTATTCAAAGAGATAAAATATTTTCATCCATATATGGAGCACTTAATTTGTTTTCCATAAAAATCAGCAACAAACATCTGTGTCTGTATAGTTAACTTAATCATCATTATGACTGGTACATGGAAAATTAATGATTGGTTTAATAAATTTAAATGGTGGTAGTTTGAAAGTCAAAAAAATCATTAATTTCTAAACAAACTAATCCAAATTAGGGTTATGAGAATTTTGGGAAAAACAGAATACAATAAATACAGAAAATAATCATGCTAATTAATTGATAAAGCAGTATTTTGCTAGGATTGCTATTAAATATTTATCAGTGTGCATTTATAAAGGGAAAACGGTAACTTCAACTACTGTCAACAACATTTTAGATTAAATTATTAATTAGAAATTGTATGAAATATTCTTACATTAATATGTAGTTAATGAGATAACAATATATTTATTTAATAATGAAATTTTTTGTTTTAATTTGGCAAATGACCAATAACTATGCATAACACTACATTTCATATAAAGCATGGCTCTTTTAATTTTTTTTGTCACTTGGATTTTTTTATTTTTTTGCAAAAATCCAGGAGTCAAAGAGTACAAAATTGCAATTTAAATGCATCCAAAGCATTCTGCTTTACTCTTTGAGAAAGACAAGATGTGTGCTATCAAAACAAATTACACAAATGCAGGATTTACATTTCAAACGATTAAAAATAGTAGGATGAGACTGAAAAGCACTAAATACCAGAAATTTCCCTGATTAATGTAATGTTATAAGATAAACATAGAAATAATACAGTTCTTGTTACATGAAAAGTATGCATGCTTGTGTGCATGACCAATAACAAAAGCCATTCAGATTTTATAATTTAAATTTAAATGAATTTAAATGATAAGGGGAGCTTTTAATGGTTATACTGGTGATATGACATATGCCATATAACATGCACACTTATAGAATATAAAGCAATATTACACAATTTATTTATCTAAATGGACATGGATTGTTGGTTCATGTTACTCCCTTTTTTGCATGCAAAGGCCATATTGTATAAACTCAAGCATCTTATACAAAAGATAAAACTATGTAAAATTAATTTGCACTTAATTAAGTTACTAATTTTTTGCTACTTATTTCATAAACTGTTTCCATCAAATATGATCTCACATAAAATTATACACCGTGGTGAGCTGCTGTATCCTTATAATTCAACAAGAAACTACTGATATACAGTACATAGAAACCGCTTAAATTGCTTAAATATGATGTACATTAAGTATTATTACATTACATTCATTCTCACTGAAAAATCAATACACTACTCAGCAAAATATTCAACTGTTTTCAAACAAATAAAAAAATCTTTAAATATTTTTATTGCACTTTAATATATTGAAAGTTAATGAGAAGCTTGAATCATCAGTAACATGCTAACATATAATATGGGTGCAAGATTAAAATTCATAATTAACAATTACTGCCCTTGATATTACAATTACAATCATTAATTATAACAACAGAACTAAAACAAAACATGTATTTTCTGTTGCTCACTGTATATATTGTATGCTGTATACCCACAGAACAGCAGAACCAGCATTTAGCAGCTTTCTAGGGAATCATAAAAAAACTGTTAATGTGAAATTGTTAAATGCTGGATTCGTTGAAAAATTAGTGTGTGAAGCGGGCAGGAATCTCTTCCAGTTTCAACATGGAGTGGCACCAACTGATCCCTGACAGCCCCGCCCTTCTCAAATCAAAATCATTTTAATACATCGACAACCGTATCTAAGTTTCACCATACCTACACCCTTTGCTATCATAACAGTACTGGTACCTCTTCAGGAACCTTCATGGGGACCACGCCGCTCTTCAACTTTACCATCATTGTATCACAACAATCTACATTTCACCACATCCCACACCTGTGTTTAGCATGTCAATGAGTACTGGCTTCTCTTTGTAAATCTTCATGGCACAACCCCAACCCCCAAAAAAATTGGATGACATGTCACTGTATCATCATAAATAGAGTTCCACCAGAAGTTTGGCTCATCTTCAAACCCTAAAAAATTAAACATTTTCAAATCAAATCAAAAGAAGAGCACTACTGTCTAAATATTTATTAAATTTGCTACATGCTCACATGGTAATTGTATGTTATTAGACAATGCACTGTTAACTATATCTAATGGTAATATTGCAACAGCAAAGCCTTTATGCTGTGAACAGTGTTTAGGTTTAGCATAAACAAGGGGGCTTTGCCCCCTGCTCGCTTTGCTCGCCAACCCCCTAGCCTGTGCTACGCGCTAACCTCTTTGCGGTTCTGCTGCTTGCGTATGGGGATGCGGATATACAATTTAAACAGATTTTTATTTTCATAGGAATTGTTACATATGCATCAATGCAACGTATAATTGCCCATGATTGAAGTTCGTTTCTTTCTCTCTATTAAATAAAACAACTTTTTCAAATGTTTGCGTCTGAGATTTGTTAATCATCTTTGCAAAAGCTATTCTAAGTGGAAATGGTTAACGTTTTAATACGAATGGCATATCAAAATCTCCTTTGTTGTCTAATGTTATCCCCTGAAGATGTACTACATTACCTTTCTTGGAAACATCCTTCTTTCTACACTAATTCGTGCGTTGTAAGACCGGATGTTGTTAACAGTTGTAGATATACTTTGTGATATTGTAAGTTGTTGTTTTCATCTTCCGCACAATCACCACCAACTGTTTCAGCATAGTCTATTGATTTGCATTAAACCAATTTGCCATGTAACCGTTCAACATTTTTGAATGCATTTAACCAATTTGATGTGTAACCAATCGACATTTTTGGCGTTAATTTGTTTGATTTCCTCATTTCTTGGTGCTAGGATTGCCCATGTACTCATTTTTTATGTTGATAACCCTTCGTGATGAAATTCTTCAATAAGATTTGGACATAATACGTCTTCTTTAATTGAGAACTTAAAGTGAGGAAAACGTTAAAATGTATAAGAGCTGAGAGCGCAGGAAGTGTGTCTTGACAAAAGCATTTACACAAAAGAGAGCCGAGAGGACTGTGGTCTTGTTTGAAAATGTTTCAGAGGAGGCAGTGGCTTGAAAAAATCTCAAGGCAAAATTCTTGTCTTGCGGGACTTGAAAAAAATCTCTCTTCTAAAAAGTCTCATCTCCAAAAAGTCTTGTTGTGTCAAAGGATTTTTTTTTATATAATAGAGAGATGTCATGCGATAGTTAATGCAGCTTATATAACCACAGCTCTTGTGTTTGGTCCAATTAGTAACAGTGTTCGCTATGTTATCTGTAATAATGCAAATTTGTTGCTATTGTTGAAGAAAGTATTTGCTTTTCAGTGAAAATCCCTCCATCAATATAATGAACTATTACGCTCCGGCATGCTTCGTTAGTCGCAGTCAACCACAAATCTTTGTCATCTGTTTCATATCCATTTAATCCCATTTGGACAAAAGTAAATGCAACACAACCTTGAAAAACTTATTGTGAATGTTGATCATTTTTGAAAACCTTCATTGAGCACAGTTATAATCGGAGCCTCATACTTTTGACACATAAAATGCTAAATAATAGATGTGAACTGATTCTAGAGGTGAATAATCAGAGAAAGCATTCCAGCTTCAATTACCATGAGAGAAGATGTAAACTGCTGATAAAAGCCAGATAGCAGCTTAAATGTATTTCAGTGTGCAGATAATGCACTTCTTGCACTGAAGTATACATTCTGTTCATTAAGGCCCATTATTGCAGCTTGATATGCGTTTTTTTTTTTGGAATTCCCTTTGTAAATCATTCACTAAGTGTTTATGGTGAACTACACATAAAATACTGGACTTTTTATTGCCATTTGAAAACAGATTTTGAGAATACATGCAATAGTATTATTAGTATTTACTCTGGCAGGCTCTAACACAGTGGAGTGGTGGCTCTGAGGCTAGGGATCTGTACTGGCAATCGGAAGGTTGCCGGTTCGAATCCCGTAAATGCCAAAAAGGGACTCTGCTCTGTTGGGCCCTTGAGCAAGGCCCTTAACCTGCAATTGCTGAGCGCTTTGAGTAGTGAGAAAAGCGCTATATAAATGCAAAGAATTATTCACACTCCACAAGTAAAAAAAAAGTAGACTACAAACTGAATATAAAAGTAATATAGAGTCAAGTAATCAAGAGTTCTCCAGTGTAACTAAATTGGTTGTGTTATAATTCCAATTGTGTTTTCATCTTATTTCTTTTCACTGCATGTGGTTCCATTCCTCTTTTGCAGGTAAAAGTCAAGCATAAACCAAATAATTCTTTATACATTAAATTAAACTGCAACAGTCATATTCACCCAAAGCTATTAATATGTAACTCTTAAATGAAGGAGAGCCAATCTTTTTTACCTGCAGAGTAAATATGAGGCTACCCAGGAAAAGCAAATGATACTTCAAAATCAATATGCATGACTTTGTAGAAACCAAAGTAAAATAAGACCTGTGTGATACAAGATTACAGGTGAATAAATTTATATTTTCCTTACGATATCAAACTCTGGAAAGTCTTAAAATGTCTGTAAAGTCCAAAACCATAAACTCCATTGCAGTTCTAAAGACATCAAATGGTATTTTCAAAATACAGAATTCAATCACTGCTACAGAGGACATGATTATTTGAGAGTTGTACCAGGTAACTAACCAAAAAATAAAAACAGTTGTATTACATTTAAAAAAGAAGAATTAAAAAAAAAAAAATCAAAACTGCCAAAGGTTAACCTTCTAATATTTTTAACCTTTGATAGAGAAAAGCCAAGCAAAATGACACCTTTTATTGGCTAACTAAAAAGATTACAATATGCAAGATGTAATCAAATGAAGAAGGGGCCTGAGTTGCCTTGAAAGCTTGCATATTGTAATCTTTTTAGTTAGCCAATAAAAGGTGTCATTTTGCTTGGCTTTTCTCTACATTCATAATGGCTAACACGGTACAACACCCTAGTACTACATAACCTTTGATACAGTATATATGTAAACTATGCAGCTCTTTCACATGCGTAATTATTGTAGCTTCTTTTCGTGAGATACTAAGAGTTTGCTAAAAGTGTCTTTCCTTATTGTTAAAGGACATCTTAAAACTTCCTTATTTAAGGAAGTCAGAAAGACCTGGTGAACTGAAGTTTATCCCTGTGTTTGGCCATTGCTGCAAAAAAGAACTGAAACATCCCTAGATGAAGAAGACATTAATGGAACAGACACAAAAATGAGAATGCATGGTACAATCAGCAGTTAATAAAACATAGAAAATGGTATGCTCGGAAACCAGATAATTACAAATGGAAAAAATGAAAAATCAGGGGTGTACCTTTCTTCCATTGAGACTTCTTTCTGTTGTTGGTGAGGTTTTGTACCTGACATCTCTCTGATGCTAACTGCATAGATCTTGGTGGTGTAATCAATTGATTTTTCTCTTGCAACATCACTGTCATATCCTGTGGATACAGCAGCGTAAACAAAATGTTGACTCACATGTGAACTCAATTTATCCCCTTAAAGAATGTTTGTGTGAAATTAAAAATTTGTCTAAAAAAAAACATTTCCAAAAGTTCTAAATGCTTTCTAGCTTCCTGCTTCCATCATTTAACAGCAACCATTGCAAAGAGTCAGACTCTGGACAATAAAAACCTACAGCTACTCCCAATTCAGAAATCAGCACAAATATCAGGATGCAACTCCAATAACTCGCTGTATGACATACAATCAAACTAATGTTTACATTAACAAAAGAAATTTCGTAACTTACTTATTCTAAAGCTTACACAGATTAAAAAGGAGGAGCTACAGCTGCCCATGAAGGTAAAAAGCATGCAGTATGAGTATTGTCTAATGTGAAAAACTTAAAACCAAATGGCTCCCAGTTACATACACTTCTGACACAGTGTGACCCACAAAAAGTCACTTAAACTGCCCGTACTCTCAAACTAAAAATAAAAATGCAATAAACTGCAATGTATCTAGCTGTTGCCAAGTAAGTAAGTAAATAATAATAATAATGATTTCATGTCTATGTGGGAATATAATATAGTGGCAGAAAAGTATTTCATTGGTGATATGAGACAGATGCACCACAGAAAATATGGGTGCCCAGAGAAGAAAGATGTTTTCGGACACTGCAACATGATAAAAGTAACATCAGAAATGCTTACTATTCTGTATAATGAAATGTGAGATAAACGCATTTTAAACTAAGGAAACCAGGTGAAATGACATCCTCACAGACACAATACAACTTGTTTAGAAGAATGTATTGTTATCTTATGGAAGCCTATTACATATTTCCATGGGGTATGCCGCTAAAAATGACACAATTAAGGTGGCAAAGGGTAAAAGAAATTCCCACATGCCACTTTTGAACTGTTATACTCACCCTAGAATAAAAGGAAGGACCTAAAACATACCAGCATTATGGGGATGGTGAACCCTACACTTAAAGTTGGTATCCCAGGATGTGAAATCCCCACAGGTGTCATGGTATCTGAGAGACAATGGAGTCCTGGGAGGAACCTTAAAGAGATTACACCATCATAGCACACCTGACTCTGCAGATGCTACGGAGCTTAACCCTCCAGTAAGAGGCAAAGGCCATAGAGGGCTGACTGGGGACATAAGGTCTCCTGGATGATAGGCACCATATGGTGTCTAGGAATAATGGTGGGTAACACTCACAGGAGGCAAGTACTTTTCAGTTTTGATGGTAAGCGGTATGATAGGAAATGATCCCCGAATTGGAAATATGCCTGAATGTAGATACTCATGAAACATTAGTTTCAGGGAGAAATGTCTGCAAGATCATCAGTTCATGATGGCAAATAAGAGAAATAAGGAATGAAAAATCCTAGCTGTGGTTTTGAGTACATTATCACTGCCTTCTGTATATTCTGTAAGCTGGCTACCCAGCTTACTTTTGTCTCTCTCTTGCGCTGACTTTCTCTGATCCTGACGTAGGGGGATTGAGCAGGGGGGCTGTTCGCACACCTAGACGATACGGACGCTCGTCTAAAAATGCTGAAAGATTATCTTCACGTTGCTATCTTTTGTGCAGCTGCTTCCTGAAACGACATGCTGCACTGTGCTTCGCATACTTAAAAGCTCGAAGGGCACGTATTGATTTTTGACTGAAAAACAAACTGTCTTTCTCTCTCTCTCCCTGCTCCTGACGGAGGGGGTGTGAGCTGCCGCCTTCAACAGCTTTGTGCCGCGGTGCTTCGCATACTTAAAAGCCAAATAGCCCTATTGATTTGTTTGCTTTCCTCTCTCTTTCTGACAGACTCTGCTCCTGATGCGCACTCCTTTGAAGAGGAAGATATGTTTGCATTCTTTTAATTGTGAGACGGAACTGTCATCTCTGTCTTGTCATGGAGCACAGTTTAAACTTTTGAAAAAGAGACAAATGTTTGTTTGCAGTGTTTGAATAACATTCCTGTCTCTCTACAACCTCCTGTGTTTCTGCGCAAATCTGTAACCCAAGCATGACAATATAAAAATAACCATATAAACATGTGGTTTCTACTTCGCGGATTTTCTTATTTTGCGGGTGGCTCTGGAACGCAACCTCCGCGATGGAGGAGGGATTACTGTATTCCTGATTTAAAGACATACAGAGGAGCAGAAACAGACAGGAAAGACAGATAAACTATAGAAAGGAAGCAATTTGGAGATAAGAAATGGAGAAGGTAGAAAAACAGGCAGCCGATGGTAAATAAGGAGTGTGTTATAAGCCCCCTATGAGGCTTTCTTTTATACTGCTGTTTTATTGTGAGCCATAACATAAAATAAATGGATTGTTTGAAAAGTAGCTGGTATGTACACATCAAGGTTGAGTCTGAAGAGTGTAAAATAGGAAGTATTGTACTGTGATTGAGTGGTCTCTGGACATGGAGAAAGGAGTCTAAATAATGTAGATTTTTATTTTAATATAACAATTATGTAATAGGGTGTGGAGGATGGCTGGGACGCCTCCATGCTGGAAGGACCAGGGGAGCAAGCGTGGCCAGAACATTACCTCCCCTGGAACGCTAGATGGCAGCCCCCCTGGGTTGCAGCAGTGCCTCAGACTACTGCAGGGCTTCATTGGAGTGGGAGATTGGTGCTGCCCTGTTGGGATCCGTGGGCGCCACCAGGGGGTGCTGCAGCTGAGATAGGAGATGCTGAGCCTTGGAGAGTAGCTCTTCCACCACACCCAGAAGTGCTGCTGGAAGTAGGTCAACAGGCACCTGGAGCACTTCTGGGTGACCTATATAAGGGGCCAGAGTCGGAAGGAAGAAGACAGAGCTTGTCAGAGGAGGAGTGAGGGCAACAGAAGAACGGGACAGAAAGAATGGGACAGAGTGGTTGCTAGAAAGGCATTGTGAGGTGCTGTGTACTCTGAAGAAAATATTAAATGTGTGTCTGTCTGTTTGTGTTCGGGGATGAACCTCCACAAGGGTTTATATAAAACTAGTAGTGGGATAATCACAAAACACATAGTAAATAAAAAATACACATAATCTCTAAAAGACACCAGCATCTTTTCAAGTAGAAAAGGTGGTAGCAATTAATTAGAGCCTGACTTGCAAACTTAGGTTGAACATGATGTTCTTCACTGTTAATGAATCAGCCCTAAAGCTTCTAGAATTAGATTATTTGATTTTCAATGCTTTTGTGAGGATTTACTTTGACTAATTTGTTTGAGGGACACATAACCGGTGAGATAATTTTTAAAAAGATTTTAGCACTCTTCAAAGAGAATGGCTTGGATTTGTTCTGGACTAATACATTAGTGGGCGGCACGGTGGCGCAGTGGTAGCGCTGCTGCCTCACAGTTAGGAGACCCGGGTTCGCTTCCCGGGTCCTCCCTGTGTGGAGTTTGCATGTTCTGCCCGTGTCTGCATGGGTTTCCTCCGGGCACTCCGGTTTCCTCCCACAGTCCAAAGACATGCAGGTTAGGTGGATTGGCGATTCTAAGCCCTAGTGTGTGCTTGGTGTGTGGGTGTGTTTGTGTGTGTCCTGTGGTGGGTTGGCACCCTGCCCGGGATTGGTTCCTGCCTTGCGCCCTGTGTTGGCTGGGATTGGCTCCAGCAGACCCCCGTGACCCTGTGTTTGGATTCAGCGGGTTGGAAAATGGATGGATAATACAGTAGTAACAGATAGTAGTGCTTCTGTGATAATGGGCAGGGAACACGGCCCATCTTTTAGCCTGGCATTTGTGGATTCAAAGCTGAATTCGCTACATTGCCATATAAATCGAAGTGTGCTGTGTGCGAAACTTATTACTGATTTAAACATGACTATAGGCTCTGTCACGGCAATTATTGACTTTATTCATTCTAATTCTTTTTTACAGAACTGTCTGTTTTGGCATTTATTGACAGATATCAACTGAATATAACAATGTGCTTATTTATAAATACTGTGATGGACGGCTGGCAGCCCAATCCGACCGGGATGCCCAAAGAATGGAAGGATGGGGGAAGGCAGCTACTTTGGGACACTGCCTCCCCCAGGGCGCTAGATGGTGACTTCCCGGCAGCATAGTGGTGCCCCAGATTCCCGTAGGGCACCATGGGATCTGGAGTTCAGCTTCACAGGGTACCGTGGATGCTGCCAGGAGACGCTGCAAGGGGACCTGGGAGTTTTTACTGTCTACATAGCCTGGAAGTATGCTAAAGTCACAGGGACAGAAACCCCCGGAAGAAAAAGAAAGTTCTCCATCTGACACGGAAGGATGGAAGGACAGAAGCACTTCTGGGTCAAGGACTATATAAAGGACTGCTGTGAACCCATCAAGCGAGCTGGAGTCGGGAAGTGTGGAGGAGAGAATTGTGATTATTATTGACAATTGTGTTTGCCGAGTTGCCTATTTATTGTGACTGGGGTACTTGAAGGCACTATTCCTAGAAGAAAAATAATTAAATATCTTCTTGGTGCTTTTAACTTGTGTCCTGTGCGTCTGCCTGTTGAGTTTAAAGGGGCAACAGTGACCTCTAGCACCTGCAATACATTGATTAAAACACAAAGAATATGCCATGAAATGTTTGGGGACAAAATTCTGGTCTTTCCCTGTACCTGTAAACAGAAAAAAGAAGACACTTAACAATCTCTATTGCAGAATAACAAGTTTCCCAATTTTGTATGTTTCTTGACAGTTATTTTCTATCACTTGAATCAACTTCACATAAATTACAGGGCACATCCATCCATTTCCCAACCTGCTGAATCTGAACACAGGGTCACGGGGGTCTGCTGGAGCCAATCCCAGCCAACACAGGGCACAAGGCAGGAACCAATCCCGGGCAGGGTGCCAACCCACCGCAGGACTTACAGGGTACAGATTTAACTGTCTCCCATTTTAGCCCTCTTTCTGCTAATGTATTTCCTGGAAAACTGGTTCACTTCCACATCAGGGACAATTTTTGACCTTAACTTCACAGACACAAATCACAGTGGTGATGACGGTCTTTTAGAGGAGCTGAATGCTAATCGTGGCTCTCACTTTGATAACTTTACACAACTCGTCACTTTGGTGAGGGTGGTGAAGTGCCTTATTGTAGTGGAGGATACAGAAGAGCATACACTAAAAGCAAAATAGCTGGTAGTGCCATTGGTTGAACTATTTTAACAAATGGAACTCTGCTGGAACTCACTTACATTCAGTATTCAGATGACCTGCAATGACTGAAAAGTTGCAGATAAACTAAATCAGTTAGAAGAAATTAACTCACTCAAGAAGGTGTGTGCTGTTAATCTTAACATTGTTCAGCTCGGCATATGCATGCAAGTCAGCATCCTCACATATAAATGCGACTAAGACAAGTAATTACATATCCATCTCTGGCAGGCATCTGCATCACTGTCTGCAAATTGAGCAAACAGGCCATTTATGTGCCTGCCTTCAAAATTATTCGTTTAAAAAATATTTTTTCTTATTACATTATAGATGCACCAAACATAATCAAGACGTGGTCTGTTAAGGAAAAAAGAGGGAAATGTATGTGTACATCCATCTAATCTAGTCTGTAAATGAGTTATGTGTCTTGATAGAATGCTATGTGGTAAGAGATACATACTTTACAGATTTGTGATATAAATGAATTGTTTGCATGAAAGTCATTTTACAGATGAGAAGGTGAACTTTGAGATGAATATGAGGAAAATGAAAAATGCTGACTGACAGCAAGTACAAAATCTCTTTTATGTAATTTCTAATCATTTAACCCATTTGAAATTACAAAGGTAACTAAAATACTGAAAAGAAAAGTTATATTTTTTATTAGTTTCTTGAAAAGAAAAGTGTGGCTGCTTGACTAGTAGCATTTCAACAATCTGCCCCCACTCAGAATTAATTGAACAGCCCTGTCCCAGACCTTTATAAACACAAATCGACCTTCCTATTATAGCAAACCCAGGTATATTCTTGTGTCTGGAGTCCTAAAGGACAACTTATATGGTTTTTAGGGTATTCATAATTCCATCACTCACCAACTAGTTGCAGCTGATATATAGATAAACAAAAATTATGGTAAATAGAACAGAAATAAATTCACCTTTATAAAAGTGGAGGTTCCCATTATTGCATAAACACAACATTCAAGCATACAATTTACAAAGTGAAAACCAGTCAAGTGAACAGTGGGCTCATACGTGGAACTTTGCTTCATTAAACAGTTTGCTGCAGAAGAATATACTACAAACATTAAAAATGTAGTTTGAACAAGTAGCATATGAACAAGGAAAAATTTCATTTCATGCATAATATTAACCAGTAGGACCAGCAACAGAAGGGAGACACCAATTGTAAGGTTTATAACATTTTCATTTGACAGACTTTTCTCATTTTCTGTAACAATTATGCAGTATTAAAAAATAAAAAAATATATACATTGGGGGTCTAGAACTGGTGGAAAGTATAAACAGTATGAGAAAGTGTCGTGAGTTCTGGCAGACCTGGAGTTGTCCACAACTATATAAGTATTAATAGACACTGGGTTATACAACACTATTTTGCAAGTACAAGTCGGGATTAAGTTATACTTTTAAAGGCAACATCTTGTAAGTTTGGTCAAGATATTATTAGAATGTCAAAGTAATGCTAATGAAAATCCTGAAAAAAGCTATATGGTAATATTGACTGCTGGGTATTAGCTATGAGTAAGTCTAAATGGGTTCAATCTTCAAATTTAAACAAGACGAGATTAAAAGGTAACAACAAAAGTATTTAAAATTATGAAGGGGGCAAATACCATGGATAGCAGCTAAAGTAACTTTAATATCACTTTACCAATAAGAACACAGGGACAAAGGTGGAAGCTGGCTAAGGGCATATTTGCTAAAATGTAAAGAAGCATTTCATCACACAGAAAATTATTTGAAACTTGAGCAAGTTATTAAGCAGTGAACTTGGGGACTTTCAAAATGTAGCTTTGTTTAGGCAAATAAGGAGAACGGCAATTGATGCTGTCATACTGTAAATGTGCCTATGTTCATATTTCTGTTATGTTACATAATATCTAATCCTGATGACATTGAATATATACAATTTTACATGCACTAAATGAATCTGTCCAATAATTTAAGAATCTGTTTAAAGACACTCAATGGTATTATGTAATATACAAAACATTACAAGAGTCAAACTGTACTTGATACTGTATACAAGTAATGGCTACCTTTTTACTGGAAGGTTATTTACTTGTTATGAGTACACATTAGATTTTGATCTAAGTCTGCCTAATTTTTATTGTATCAAATCATTTTCTAATATAATTATTAACTTTGGGATTGTGGAGACACTTTTATCTTAAAACAAAGTACTTTTTATCAATTGTAATTCGAATTGTTAAAAAACTGCTGTTTTAATTTAGTATACTAATGCTATATGTTCTTAATGAACAATACCTACAGTCATATGAAAAAGTTTGGGAACCCCTCTTAATTCTTTGGATTTTTGTTCATCATTGGCTGAGCTTTCAAAGTAGCAACTTCCTTTTAATATATGACATGCCTAATGGAAACAGTAGTATTTCAGCAGTGACATTAAGTTTATTGGATTAACAGAAAATATGCAATATGCATCATAACAAAATTAGACAGGTGCATAAATTTGGGCACCACCAACAGAGATATGACATCAATACTTAGTTGAGCCTCCTTTTGCAAATATAACAGCCTCTAGACGCTGTCCTCCTATAGCCTTTGATGAGTGTCTGGATTCTGGATGGAGGTATTTTTGATCATTCTTCCATACAAAATCTCTCCAGTTCAGTTCAATTTGATGGACAGCCTGCTTCAAATGATCCCATAGATTTTCGATGATATTCAAGTCAGGGGACTGCGACGGCCATTCCAGAACATTGTACTTCTCCCTCTGCCTGAATGCCTTTGTAGATTTTGAACTGTGTTTTGGGTCATTGTCTTGTTGGAATATCCAACCCCTGTGTAACTTCAACTTTGTGACTGATGCTTGAACATTATTGTGGTGTTATGGGTCCACAGCTCTCTCAGCAAAGGCCAGTTTGCTTTTAAATAAATAATCACCGTGCTCGCGGCTTAGCGAGGGGGCGTGGTGGCTGTAGCGGGTCTCAGGGCGATCTGCGGTGTGGGTGTTTCTCACCTAAGTGCACAGGTGAGGGACTGCCCACATCCATGATTGTTCCTGAGACTGCTAATGTGCTGCAGCTGTTATGTCCTCTCGGCATTTATAGAAGCGCGAGTCGGGTAGGAAGAGAAAGAAATGGATGAACAAGAAAGAAAAAAAAGAAGGAAAGAGAAAGAACAGAGGTTGCAGGAAGCAATGGAGAAAGAGAGAGAAAGACGGTGCAGAAGAGTAAGCAAGCGAGCGAGTGCAGGCAGGCTCGCGTTGCAGCTGAGCAGGGTGCTTGGGTGTTTGGCTGACACCTGAGGAGCAGAAGTAGTGGTCACTCCCGCCGAGTTTTTTATGAAGGACGAGAGTGATCTGAAGGCGGAAGACTCTACGCGGAAGGCAGCGGGAGTCGGGACTTGGGACGTGGATTCCCCAGCGTGTGAGCCCTGGTCGTTGGGGGATCCCAAGTCACTGTTTGGAGGAGCCTGCCGGAGCCAGGGATCGGTAAGGCAAAACCGAACAGCCGAAGTAGGCAGAGCAGGTCAGCTGCAGCTTGGGTGACTCCTCTGTTGCGGGACCCATTTGGATGAAACAGGGGAGCCACCAGCAGTAGTAGAAGGATGCATCAGATTTTAAAAAGGCAGCTTCCTGCACAACGTTTTAAACTCTGCTTTTAAAGGGTTGTTTTTTCTATTTATTGATTTTAACCTCCACATTTCTTATGGATTATTTATTGAACTTTGCACTGCTGCACTTTGTTTGAACACTTGTTTTGTTTATTGAATAAAAGCACTTTTGCACTTTTGAACCATCCCCTTGCTCCATTGTTATTGCCTCACTGTCTAGGTCATCGGTAACATTACCGACGGTGTTGGGTTCAAGGGCTCCTGAACAGTGTATGGGAGCACGGAGCCGAACCCGCATTGTCACAATTATCCTGAAGAATTTGTTGATATTGGGTTGAATTCATCCAACTCTCGACTTTAACAAGGGCCCCAGTCCCTGAACTAGCCACACAGCCCCACAGCATGATGGAACCTCCACCAAATTTGACAGTAGGTAGCAGGTGTTTTTCTAGGAATGCGGTGTTCTTCTTCCACCATGCAAAGCGCTTTTTGTTATGACCAAATAACTCAATATTTGTCTCCAAAGCACTCTGTTCCAAAATGAATCTGGCTTGTCTAAATGAGTATTTGCATACAACAAGCGACTCTGTTTGTGGTGTGAGTGCAGAAAGGGCTTCTTTCTCATCACCCTGCCATACAGATGTTCTTTGTGCAAATTGTGCTGAATTGTAGAACGATGTACAGATACACCATCTGCAGCAAGATGTTCCTGCAGGTCTTTGGAGGTGATCTGTGGGTTGTCTGTAACCATTCTCACAATACTGCACATATGCCGCTCCTGTATTTTTCTTGGCCTGCCAGACCTGCTGGGTTTAACAGCAACTGTGCCTGTGGCCTTCCATTTCCTGATTCCATTCCTTACAGCTGAAACTGACAGTTTAAACCTCTGAGATAGCTTTTTGTAGCCTTCCCCTAAACCATGATACTGAACAGTCTTTGTTTTTAGATCTTTTGAGAGTTGCTTTGAGGATCCCATGCTGTCACTCTTCAGAGGAGAGTCAAAGGGAAGCACAACTTGTAATTGACCACCTTAAATACCTTTATATCTCATGATTGGACACACCTGTCTATGAAGTTCAAGGCTTAATGAGCTAATCCAACCAATTTGGTGTTGTAAGTAATCAGCATTGAGCAGTGACAGGCATTCAAATCATCAAAATTACAAGGGGACCCAATTTTCTGCACAGCCAGTTTTTCACATTTGATTTAATTTCATACAACTAAATACTGCTTCACTAAAAATCTTTGTTCGGAAAACACCACAGTACTCAGATGTTCCTAGGAAATGAGACATACCACTGTTATCTTTTTTGTTGAAAGTAGAGGCAATTATTATGCAGGCTGAGAGGGGTTGCCAAACTTTTTCATACGACTGTAATTTCAAGGTGATGGGTGGGTAGGGTGACCAGAGCTTATCTTAGAAATACAAGGGAGAAGCCATCCTATGTACACAAGGTCTGTTTAGAATTGCCAGTTTACCTAACACCATCTTCTTTGGGATATTGGATGAAAACCATCTGGAGAATAACCCATGGAGACATGGTGGGAATGTGCAAATTTCACACAAACAAATTAGGCTGGCAAAGTGATATGAACCTAGAATGCTGGGTCGGTAAGGCCTCATAGCCCCTTATTGATGAATATTCTTATCATATTTTGTAGTGAGACTAACAATTAACCATGTTACAACAGACTACATGTACGGTTATTTCAACTTTAATTTTCCAACTGCTCATCACAGGCCACATGTATACTATTAAAAGAAGTAAACTTTTGTTTTTAGCTGATTTTCTAACACATCAAAATGTATCAATGTGAATACAAAATGAGGAGCCATCCATTGATAAGACATCACTGTCCTGAACGGGACACTCATTTACATGCCTACATTCACTAATGCAAGGGAAATATGGAATAACACACTAACATTCATGTTTTTGCCACGTGAGAAGAAAACTGGTGCATCCAGATTAAAAAAAATATATAAATAATAAAAACATACAGATACATGGAGAATATTCAAACTCCACAAAGGCAATGATCAAGATGGGAATTAAAGCCATATTTCTGAGGCTGTAAGGCCACAGCACATACAATTGTGCTACCAAGCTATTACACTAAAGAAAAATGTAAAAATCCATCCACCAACTATAAAACCCAGTTAATCCAATTTAGAATACTTAGATGACATAGCCCATCATGGTAGCATCAGGAAGAAAGGCATATGCTATTTAAAGTCTAGATTTCAATTTAACTACCTATTTGTTTTTTTTCATAGATTTTATGTGATTACAAAAAGGGTGACTGTTCCTTTAAGTTGCCCATTAATTTATGTTTAATGATAAGAAATGAACTAAACCTAAAAACTACAATGATAGATTTCTAATGGTAGAAGTTGACAATTTATAGTTTATAGGGTCGTTTGCCACAGCTGATCCACCATAATAAAAGGGTAAGTGTCCGCGTGTCCGTCTGTTACAATGTCTCTGATATTCCAAAAAGATGATGCATCACAAACATTTTAGTAACACTTTTTACTTGTCATTCCAATTGATGGTGCATCACAAACATTAACATTGCTTTTATGAATACCATACCAAATGGTATATAAGAAGGATATATGCATTGCATGGTGTACTACAAAAAATGCTGATGTCTACATTGATTACTTACATTTCAACCACTCTTAGATGGGTAGCACAGCTAGTAAATAACAATACTCTGCCAACATCTGGTTATGGTATATGTGTTAAGTCAATGTACTGTATGTATGTAACGGAATCAAATGTTTGCATATTGTGGAAGTTTTTTTTTAAGACTACAGTTTTGATATCCATGTTCACTGATTACAGCTACCAAAGTAGCAAATTAATTCAGACCATTGTGGAAATATTACACAAACAATAAAATATCCTTAATATTATGTAATGTTAATATACCAATTATCCACTCATTCCATTTACTAATATTACATGTCCAAAAATGAAACATAAACCTGCTAAAATTGTTAAACTTGTTTCAAATTACCTCCATCCTCATCCGTGTCAGTATCCGACTCCTCACTGTCCACTGGCTTGTTCTCCCTATTGCCATTAGTTTCTCTAGTCCAGATCATTAGAGCAGTATCAGCACCTCCTACAGTCAGAAGGGTGGAATCATCTTGGGACCATCGTACATTGGTGACATGAGCACTGTGACCAACATATTTTTTAAACTTTGCATATTGACCCTGCAATATCATAAAAACAATTAGAAACTGTTGAAAATAAAATAGCATAATTCCCATTTAAATAAACAGTTTACTGTATATGCTTACAGATTATACTGGCATTCTAATAAAGTACTAATGCTACAGAAGTTACTGATTTTATGCATTAAAATGGATAGATTATATTACACAAAAAAAAAAGTTGCAACATAATGAAGGCACTATCCAATTCCAAGTAAAAATTGCACAGGATAATATTTATATATAAATAATCAAATAATAACTACAAGGCATAGCATATGTTGTGATGGAGTACTTGGTCTTTGCCTATGCGATAAACACATTTTTAAAAGAAGTTGAGTACTGTACATCTTATTTAATAAACCCTTTATGCCTAGAAGGCAGATAAGAACATTGTTTTAATAGTTGTTGGACATAAATTACCAATGTTTTGGAATTATGGGTATAGATAAGGGTGGTATGTCTATTTGAGATAATGAATTGGACAGAATGCCCCCACTGTGCAATGTGTGTGGCATGCAGCACCAGGGCATAGCTGAAAGGACATACATTTGCAGAGACAGGACCCTCCAGAAGGATGACACATTTGGAGGACTGATACATATACCAAATGATGATTACACTGTAGTTCCCAAAGCAACAACTTCATACATTTGTTCTGTGATAAAATTAGTTATCACAAAATAAATGATTAGTTGCTGTATATTTCTCATTACCGCGTTCTCCCAAGTTCAAATGTGGTGACTACCTCTGAAAGCTCAAGAGAGACAGCAAAATCTTGACAGCAGTAAATCAGATGTCAAAAAAGACCAAAAATGTTGAGTGTTAATTAAAAACAACATGGCCTGCTGCTATTTCATATGCTTTCAAATTATTTCTTTTAAATGCACGGTTTATCAAATAAAAAAAACCTTGATTTTCCCCTATTACTGTGTGATGTTCTGACACATTTTCTATTGAAGACCTTTTCAGCCAATGATAATCTTCAATTACATTTGTACTCTTATTAAAATACTGTCTCATATCTCTGTAACAGTAAAATATTTCACAGAAATAGCAATATATTTTTTAATGACTATCTAGAGTCAGAACACTTAAGAAGATTATAAGAAAAATGTAAAGATTAAAAAAGGGACAGTTAAAAATGCAAAGCAATTACTATTTTTTGAACGAATGATCTCTTAACTTTAGAAGACTTACTCAAGGGGTGTCAAATTTAGTTTCTAGAGGGATAAATGACTGATTGTTTTGTTGTAGTACATGTTTAAGCAGGCTTCTGTGTTCCTTAATAACAGCTGATGTGCTGTCATGTGCAAAATAATAGCAGCAGTCCCTAATTGACCGGCCTCTGTGTGAATAAAGAGTAAGAGGAAGACAAGATAGATAGATAGATAGATAGATAGATAGATAGATAGATAGATAGATAGATAGATAGATAGATAGATAGATAGATAGATAGATAGATAGATAGATAGATAGATAGATAGATAGATAGATAGATAGATGCATTATATATAGACACACAGACAGATCTTTATTTGTCCCCAGGGGGAAATATATTTTTACAGAAGCTTGTTAAATAAATAAACACACACACACACACACAATGCTCTGTCCACAAACCAGAATGACAAAAAAGGAAGAAAATAAAAAATAAAGAAAAACAGTTACAGTCACAGTGAGGCGTTATGCAGGTATATTGCTGTTGGTGTAAAGGAGCCCAAGTAGCGTTTCTTAACACACTTCCTCCGAATAATTTGTTCACTGAAGAATACTCTGTGTGTGTCCAAGAGGGGACATGCAACATTGTTCAAAATGACACTCACTTTTGTTTTAATGCTCTCCTTCGCTACTACATCCAGGGGATCCAAAGTACTAAATAAATGAAAACTTCATGAGCCATGCTCATGTAGTAGTATTTGATCCATTTTCGATAACACTTGAACTATTCTATCAAATTAATCCTCAATATGATCTGAAAAGCACCAGACCATTTTTAATTGCTTCAATGTCAATCCAGAGTCATCACTACATGATAACTTGCCCATCATGATTTTTAACAGAACCCCTTCTTGTACTCGGACTAATCCAGCTCTTAAACCCAATACTATTGTAATTAACAATAATTTAAAGTATTGAGAAGGATTGTGAGTGCAAGTAAATTATTACTTCAACAAACTTGAGTTTACTTACTAATTTCATGTTATGAAATGGTATATGTGTTTTAACAATATTCATTACCATTACTCTACTGCCCAATTTAGATATAATTTGATTCACGTAAATTTTGTTACACATCTTACACAATTTTACATAATGCTATTAGTAACTGTGCTAAATTTTGCATTTTATTTTTGAAAAATATAATTCAGGAAGAGAGAGAGAGAGAGAGATACAGCATGATATATATATATATATATATCTTGTTTTAAGTCTACATTTTAATTTCGAGATTTTGCTTAAAGTACTTTTGGTGGTTTGGAATAGGAAATGCAGAACGCTGCTGAAAACATAACATTTTAAAGAGCTATTTTTGGTCTCTCATTCTGAAAGATGAATTCTGTAAAACAAAAGTCATATACTATTTATCATACATTAAAGTTTGCAAGCTGAAATGCTAAAGGTCTTTTTACACCTCAGTTCCCCTGTGGTCAAATCAAGAATTTTTACAGGAGACTAATTTAAGTACTAGAAATTGATTTCAGGCAAAAAGAGATTGGATTGGTCCAATAGAGTGTTGATTATAATTTAATGTATCTTAACTGTCAGTTGTAAATAATTTATAGCCTGTATTTTTCATTGGATTGTGTTTTACATATTGTATTATGATCTTTAAGCTCAACAGAATTAGTGACAACATTCACTTACCCCGGGACCAATATTACGTTGTTGATCAATCTAATCTGTCTAACATTGGCACACAGGAAAGTCATGCAGACTGCAGGACAGACAGCAAACTACATTATTGGGACATGAGTAGGAATTAGAATGAGGGATTCTAGAGTTTGTGGGGAAACACCAGTAGCCATTTACTAGCTTAATTATTCTTTGTAAAAAACAAAGTGCAGAACAATGGCTGATAAATTACTATAACCCATTCTGTCACTTAATGAGTTACGAGAAATTTGGTAAGATGTGAGCTTGGTATCACATTACTTAACATTTACTTTAACATTATACCTTATACAGTACATTACATTTACTTTAAAATTTACTTCAGAAATTGGGTCAGATTTGTAAAGGAAAACCTAAGGTGAGCAAATATTCTGTGTTTAAATTATTTGGACCATTCCGGGATTCTTTGGAAACAATTCTCTTGATGCATTTTTATGCTGCTTACCTTTGCTGGATATGAAAAAAGCTTTAGAAAGCCAAAGTCATCGCCAGTGGCCAACACCTTTCTATCTTTAGTTAGAGATGCCGCATTAACATCAGTAACATTACTGTGAGCTGGCCAAATTCCTTCACATGTCAGACCCAAAACACAGGTCCAAGTAGCCCACTCTATCTTCTCTACCTAGGAGAGAATTTCACAATTTGAAATTTTGGAAAAAGGTCAAGGACAACTACATCTCCTCCATGAATTTTTGCAAATTCTAAACAAATGAATAACACACTTTTAAGAAGACACTCACAGTAAAAACGGCAGCTATAGTAATGTTAATTGACATACTTATTCATTAATTTATTTAGTTTACAACAGTATTTTATTTTAGAAAACAATGGGTTATTATTGTAAGATCTTGCTGGTAGACAATACACATAATTGTATAGAGAGCAGTGAACAGAAAACATACTATGGTAACAGGCTCTTGCCTAGTCCTCTGCAGGTTAATATTTCAATCTTTATTTTATTATTTTTATTATAGTTCAATTTTACAATGTTTTTATTACATTTAAAAATAAACAGTAAATACAGTATACCGAGCTTAAAATAGGGGTTATACTTACTGACCTAAAGCAAACAGGAGTACAGAGCAACATAATACTATGAATGATTAGCTGAACAACCTAAAATGCCAGTAGTAGAATTATGATTAGTCCAGTTGTCACAAAAGAGAAGAAATAGAATACTGCTCCAGCTGATCCGATTTAAATTTAAGCAAGAAGATGCGAGTCGTTAAGAGAGATTTTGAATGAGTCCGTGGATACAGCTTCGCAAACAGACATACAGTAGAGAGTGAGTTCATAGAAGCAGGAGCTGTAAAGCTAAATGAGTATTCACTAAGAGTTTCAAAATGTGTGTTGGAAAATGTCAAACAATCTGTTACCTTGCAAGCTGGAAAGATGATAAGTAAATGGTGATGTTAAAATCAGCTATTTTGCGAGTTAAAAAATGACAGTTTTGATATTATACATATATAGCCAATGTAGTTCAGTCAAAAGAGAAATATACCCATTGTCATAGTTCTAACTTTAGCAGCAGTAATACTACCTTGGTGCAGTTGGTTGAAATTTTGTGCAGAAAAACTATTTAAAAAGTGAATTGCAGTAATCCATTTGAGAGGTGACGCATGACAGGGTGCTGCTCAACTGGAACAGGAAAGGTAGACGCGAGTTCTTTAAATATTTTGTAAGTAATATTGTTATTTTTACAACTGCACAGAGCACTGCCAAGAACATCTCCAAGACTGGTGCCAGTAGGTGAAGGTAAAAGTCTGCTGAAGTGATTGTCCAATCACCCTTTGAGATAAGATAGAGAAATAGTTCAAGGAACAGTTCGAATTTGCTTGCATTCAGGTGACAGATGTTAGTGGACATGCCTATGTTATGCTGCTGGATTCGGACCTATGACTATGCTCCAGCCATGCCTTGCACAGAGAAGCAAGTAATGTAGCCTACTGATCTAAAGGAATGTCATCACTGGTCATCACCGTGGGGCAGACACGTCTCTACACCACTTAGTTCAGCAATGTCATTCCTTGCTTTGTAACACTTAGTCCCATATTTTCTTTGTGTTTCAAAAGACTATTCCCGCTTTTTAAACCTATGTAACTGGTTTGTGCATTGCCCATTACAGGCCAGTTCCCATCGCTGTTCAAACCTATAACCTTGCACTGATGTGAAGAATAATGAGAGACTCAGCCTGTAAAGCGAAAACAACCATGTTAAAAACTAAGAATCAATGTCACTACACTGCTTAATGTGGCAGGTTAACCACTTACATTTATAACCTCATATTTTATACAAAATGAATAATCAAAGGAATTGTTTGCCCCAGAATACCACATCTGATATGAATAAATCAATATATCATAATAAACTAAAAACAGGAATACCAATACATGGCTCCAAAGTGCCTGCTCCACCCAATCAGAATTAAATATGTTTATCCAAAGTGTCACATGCTTGAGCTGGCAGTTTGAAAATGAGCAATAAGGAATGAAAAGTTCAAGAACTCCACATTGTGAAAAACTATACTCTCTCGAGCTGTCCACTTACAGTATATATAATTTTTATAAATACAGAAGTGAGAAGGACGACATCCTTCTATTTGATTGAATCAGGGAGACAGCAATCCTTACATAGCAATAAAAGCTGAAAACTTAAGGGATGGGCGGCACGGTGGCGCAGTGGTAGCGCTGCTGCCTCGCAGTAAGACGACCTGGGTTTGCTTCCCGGGTCCTCCCTGCGTGGAGTTTGCATGTTCTCCCCGTGTCTGCGTGGGTTTCCTCCCACAGTCCAAAGACATGCAGATTAGGTGCATTGGCAATCCTAAATTGTCCCTAGTGTGTGCTTGGTGTGTGGGTGTGTGTGTGCGTGTGCCCTGCCCAGGGATTTGTTTCCTGCCTTGCGCCCTGTGCTGGCTGGGATTGGCTCCAGCAGACCCCCGTGACCCTGTGGTAGGATATAGCGGGTTGGATAATGACTGACTGACTGAATGAACTTAAGGGATAAAAGGTTTATAGAAGGTGAATGGGAAGTGACACAAAGTACTAAACAACAGTGCTAAATCATACACTGATATTTACACAAATGAAACTAATGAGAATTTATAATTTGAGCTCACGTCTATTACTATAGTGGCAGTGTAAAAAGTCTAGTAGTGGCAGTGGCTGCAAAGAAGAAACAAACCTCAGGTCTAATATCAGTTCAGGATATTTATGTTATCAGAGACAAAAAAAAGGAACACGTCACAATTCCAACTGTATTAGGCACTTTAAGATCTATCCCACTGCGGGGAGGTCACATACATTTGGAGTTTCGTACTCTGATCACTCTCACTGACAACACATTTATACCTTCTGGTCCAAATTCATAAATAATGAAACCAGCATCAGTGCATTTGGCAGAAGTAAATACTCATTAAGTACAGGAGACAGAAGATGAATAAGATATCACCAAAACACACACACGGTTTTCTTGCCAGGAGTTTGATTAATTTTTCAAAAACAGTTGAGAATTTCAAAAATATTTACAACATATAACTCGTTTTATTCCGAAATACATGTTTTAAATTAAAGTATCTGACGAATGGTTGCAGTATCATAGACAGCAAAGCCTCCCTTCACAGTAAATGCAAAAATGACTTCAGGTTAATAAGAAACTGAAACTGAAAAATGTTTCTGGATAAAATCTGTAGTCCTTTAATTTTCATCAAAAACATTTTTTTTCAAAATGGGCAACTTTTAGAGTCACTTCAATAGAAATCGAATTCAAAGAACTGGAAGATGGGCTCAAATAAACAGAACAACCCCAACCTTTTACACTACAATACATTAGGAGACAAGGTGGTTTTAGGGTATAGTGGTTTTAAAAAAGAAAGGTGAATGATCAGATAAAGGATAAATCGAGTGCGTCATATTTATAAAGGACAAGCCTACCCTTTATTTGAGAGGCGTTATCCCCAGTTTAGGTAGTCAAAATGCAGAACAGCAAGCAATCAAGGAAATAAAAAATGTACAGAGGTTGGTAAGACAGGGCGGCACGGTGGCGCAGTGGTAGCGCTGCTGCCTCACAGTTAGGAGACCCGGGTTTGCTTCCCGGGTCCTCCCTGCGTGGAGTTTGCATGTTCTCCCCGTGTCTGCGTGGGTTTCCTCCGGGCGCTCCGGTTTCCTCCCACAGTCCAAAGACATGCAGGTTAGGTGGATTGGTGATTCTAAATTGGCCCTAGTGTGTGCTTGGTGTGTTTGTGTGTGTCCTGCAGTGGGTTGGCACCCTGCCCAGGATTGGTTCCCTGCCTTGTGCCCCGTGTTGGCTGGGATTGGCTCCAGCAGACCCCCGTGATCCTGTGTTCGGATTCAGCGGGTTGGAAAATGGATTGATGGATAGATGGTTGGTAAGACAAGATGGGACAAAAAATAATTAACAATTAACACTAGATGACTTTAACAGCAGGATAAGTATTTGTAAGATCTCAAGAACATTTAAAACAAATAGACCTCTTCTGATAAGAGGATGAGGATTGAGGAGATGATGCCTAGTATACTTTGAATAAAAGGAGAAATAGTTAATTAATTAAAATGTATTAACTAATTATTGGTTACCTGGCCAGAAGCAAAAGTCCCTGTGCATTTTAAATTCAACACAAGGCTTCAGAAGGCCTTTCAATATGGTTTCATTAACATTACTTTAGGATTTTAATCATCATGCACGAGTTTTGCTCTTTAAGGATGACACATTACAACACAGTCTTAGACGGCAAGGGATTCAAGTGTGACACAAATGACCTAAAAATTCCTTCCTGCCACAACAAAGATAAGAGTTAAATCAAAAATCAACCCAGATATTCACAAGGAAAAAGTCACTAGTCAGAGAAGCCAATGATAGGGCAAAAATCAGAGATAAATGTAATGAATATGTGTGGACACTAGGGGGTGCAACTGAGGATAAGGAATCTCACACCTCCCTTCTTGACTATCTATTATACTGGCCTCCTAGCCATGTTTGGGGATGGGGTCCATCCCAGTTGGTTATCACTGGTCCATCAATGACAACTAATATTACTATTTACTGTATTTAATATGCAGCATACAGTAGACCCACGGTTTTCAAACTGTGGTACGCGTACCACTGGTGGTACTTCAAGTCATGCCAAGACTCGTGTGGTCCTTTATTTTCCACGAATCGATGTTGCTAGAATGCCAATATTTTGCATATAATCATATATAGTATAAGTATACTACTGTAAATGCATAGAAGACTCCAAGCCGGCTTTTATTAGCGCGGGCACCCATTTCCTTAATTAGTTTAATATCACTTTAATGGGGCGGCACGGTGGTGCAGTGGTAGCGCTGCTGCCTCGCAGTTAGGAGACCCGGGTTCGATTTCTGGGTCCACCCTGCGTGGAGTTTGCATGTTCTACCCGTGTCTGCGTGGGTTTCCTCCGGGCGCTCCGGTTTCCTCCCACAGTCCAAAGACATGCAGGTTAGGTGGATTGGTGATTCTAAATTGGCCCTAGTGTGTGCTTGGTGTGTGGGTGTGTTTGTGTGTGTCCTGCGGTGGGTTGGCACCCTGCCCGGGATTGGTTCCCTGCCTTGTGCCCTGTGTTGGCTGGGATTGGCTCCAGCAGACGCCCGTGACCCTGTGTTCGGATTCAGCGGGTTGGAAAATGGATGGATGGATGGATGGATGGATGGATCACTTTAACGTCATAATTATAGTCATTGTAGTGATTATAGTGACTTTTACTTCAAAACAACAAGGGCGTAAATTAACGATTCATTGACAGTGGTACTTCAGTTTACTGGTCCTCGCGGAGTGGTACTTGTTCAAAAAAGTTTGAAAACCGCGGCAGTAGACCACTTTTCCTATGCTTCAGGAGTGCACAACCTTAGTACAATAGTTTACATAGACGTTTTACAGTAAAACAGGTTAAGTGATTTTCTCAGGGTCCCATAATGAAGGATCAACACTGCCACACCTCAAAAAGGCAACAAAACCAGAGTACGGAAATGGCCAGATGGTCTGTTTATATCAGAAATAACAGCTTCTTTCAATTCATCAATCTTAATACTACAGATTTTAATAGAAATGTACTACACACTGCAGCTCTGAATGAGCTAAGAAATGCTGTGCTTAATAAATTGCTGATAGTGCATCATATTTAAGCAGGGATACGACAAAGAAGATAAAGTGCTGCATCTTAAAGAACATGTAGTGCATTTACAGACTATGACAGAGTGCTAATATAGCCAGGATGTTTTTGGAAATTAGCAAAAAAAAATGATTTAAAACAATTCAAGGAAGATTAATTTTTTTAAGTAAAATTCAAGCTACATTATAAATAACTGGCTCATGGAATAGGAGTATACCTGAATGGTGATATTTTCTTTAGATACGACTAACTAGTTTATTAACCTAGGCTACAATTTTATCCAAAAGAACATTTAAGCCTTGTAGATGTAACTTATTTCTTAGATTTGATGGAATAAAGTAACTTGCTCAGGATTACACGGTGGGTCAGTGAAAAGGACAAATCTGATAACCTTGTAGTTTATAGGTAAGTGTCTTCGAGAAAAATCCAAAGCAGAATTACAATATTTTCTAATTAGCATGCTTCAAAAGATGACACAATTGAAAACCTGAATATTTCGAACAGAATGCATATAATATATGAAGAGTTTAACAAAATTAATGATTTTATTTCAACGTAACCAAAAAATGAAATCACTCAAAGAGTAAGTAAATAAATAAACTGCTCAAAAAAATTAAAGGAACACTTTGAAAACACATCAAATAGCAATGGGAAAAAAAATCATGCTGTTGTCACGCACATGTGAGTAGGAAGATGTTGTATGAGACCAAGTGAGGGTAATTCCACACCAGGCCAAGGGGGTGGCGGGGTGCGCTAAAACTTCTTCTGTTGTCTCTGCAGACCAGACGCAGGAAAACCTGTCTGACCCATCCCTGAAGAGATCACTTTCGTGTCCGGCGCCTAGGATGACGTCACTTCTGGTTATGATGTCAGAAGAAGGTCACTTCTGGTTCCCATATGTCACTTCCGGCCTTGGCATTTAAAGCTGCCATTTTTACAACCCATACTCCACTCGCTTTTGGACTCCATTGAAGACACTTCTGTCTGATTTTCAAACCCATTGCAGCCAGGAACAATACACGGGTGGCTGCCCCAAACCTTTTTGAGTGTGTCGAGTCTAATCATTTCACACTGGATAGCTATAAAATGATATGGACTGGACAATGTGTTAGGAAAGGATGCCACATCATTTGATGGAAATGAAAATGATCAACCTACAGAGGGCTGAATTCAAAGACACCCCGAAAATCAAAGTGAAAAATGATACGGCAGGCAGGCTCATCCATTTTGCTGAAATTTCATTGCAGCAACTCCAAATCGTACTCAGTAGTTTGTATGGCCCCCACGTGCTTGTATACATGCCTGACAATGTTGGGGGGTGGGGGGGGCCCGGGGAGGGGGGGGGGGGTTCATGCTCCTAATGAGATGATGGATGGTGTCCTGGGGGATCTCCTCCCAGATCTGGACCAGGGCATCACGGAGCTCCTGGACAGTCTGAGGTGCAACCTGGCATGTCAGTGGCCTCCCTCCACCTGTTAAACCATTCATTCAAACTATACACCCCTGCAGGAGCCCAGGGAAAAAACACAACAAATGCTGAACACAGAGACTGCATATTCCCAAAGTCATAGGATATAAGGTAGGTAGGGTCTGCCAAATAGATTTTATCAGTCTGTACTGACCATTATACAGTACATATTGTCAGTTAGCATTTAATGTGGAAACTGCAGGCATTTACTCACTGTGCCTCCAGATCTTGGCTCTACTTAGTTGTCATGGCACTTTATAATTTATAAAACATTGCCATTTGGATAAGCCTAGTCATGCTTTTTTCATGAGAAGCATCAAATAAAGTAGATAAAAATAGTGTCTCAGCTAACAGGTGGCAAAATATTTAATTTTAAATGGGGTGTTATTAGTACCAGAAATAAAAAAATTACATTATGTGTTCAACTGAATATTCAGAGTCTCTTAAACGGAATATTTTGCTTTAACCCCTAACTGGTACAGTGTAAAGCTTTAAAATACAGTCACTCCTCACTTAACGACTGAGTTCCATTCCTACAACTAGGTCATTAAGCAGATTGGTCAATAAACAAATTGCAGACCCTTACTGATATTTCAAGCATACTGTACTGGTAGTGGGTTTGTGTCAACCATCTTCCGAGCTGTCTTTGCGCAGTATGGATTACACTGGTGACGCTGTTTCAGGCACCTGTTGCTGCATGCTGTGGCTGCTGTTGCCGGCAGATCGCAGTCACCGGAAGCGGCGGATGTGCAGGGACAGCTAGGCAGCTGGCAGGAATGTGCAGCAGAGCTGCCGCCGCAAGTTGACATCCGCCCTAAACAAGTCAATGTCACCTTTGCACCATTTATAAAATTTTTAGTATATTTATTAAGGTTTACACAGTAGTGTACTGTAGAGGGCTCATCGTAAGTCTGCACGGTCGTTAAACAGGTAGGTTGTTAAGTAAGGAGTGTCTGTAATTTTCCAAGTCCTAAATTGCAGTGATATGAAGAAATGATTGCACATAGAAGAGCAAAATAACACGAAAGAAAAAAATAATGCACTGTTGTCCTACCTCAGATGCTCGAATTGTTTGTCTTTTTCCTCTGGGAGCCTCAAAGAATAACTGCTCTTTGGCACCAGAATTAACTTGCAACAGTTTACCTGTGTAATAACAGAAACATAACACTTCATAAAACTACACAATCATATACACTCATTGGAACTATAATTATTAAAACAATAAAAATTACAAATGTAAAAAGCTTTTAAAAATGAACAATTACAGCAGTAAACATCACCTATTGTTAAATGCCAATATTTCACACACATGGAGTGCTAAACTGGAAAACACTAATTACTTTATTAGCAATTTTTAATGTTCTGCTCAAATAAACACTAGTCTTTATATTTAATTCTTTAAATATGTAGTGTAAACAAATTATGTTAAGGTGCAGATGGCAAAGTAATGATAATGTCCAAATTACATATTTTAAAAATAACAGCCCGACTTCATTCTAAACCTCAAGACCCATAGTTAAAGGACAAAAGTACAAGTGGTGTAAACACAAATCCCTTACCATGTGTAATTCATGCACTAAGACAGTTAAAGCTACTTACTAAAATATGAATAATAAAATGTAAGTGACAAAACAAAATAAGGAACGAGTGATAAAACTTTATAAAGCTTTTTACCCCTTGTGTCCCAGTCTATATGAGTGATATAACTTGATGCTCCTTTGCAGATTCCAACTCTTTTGCTAGTTAGCACATTGTAGATATCAACAAAGTTATCATGAGAAGCCACTGCCAGGTACTTCCCTGCATCTAAAAATAAAAACCAATTACATTAACTGAATTATAAAACACTGCAAAAACTTATTTTAAAATAAGTAGAAACAGTATGTGCAATCTCTCTTTCAGTTCTTTAACTTACAAATACTTTTAGAATTTTTATTTATGATAACAGATACTATAAGTATTTGGTCCTGCAGATAGTTCATTAAACAGTGTATTTACACTTCAATAACCCCATTACTCACAGAAACCCAATTTCTAAAATGCTATGTAAACCCTTATTCCAAAATTGGATTTTTGGCTTCTGAGAAACCTGGTTAATAAAGGTAGATTTCTCCACGAATAACCTGATTATGTGGCCAGGTAAACTGTTAACTATTTTATAGTCTGCGCATGTCCATTGCACTCTGTCAGTCTGTGCACATATTTGCTTTTCACATGCTTTAAACAGTCATTGGTAGATGAGTTTACAAGATAAATTTCAAGAGGCAAATGTCCAGGTGATCACATTATTACTTCTCGTTTGTTGAAATCTGTCTCAAAATTTCAGAAATCAATACATTTATCGTTGATGAGCTGAATGTTAAGTGCTAAACTCAACAACACAATCTCGAGAGCAGTAGGGTAACATGTTAAAAGTAATGCACGTTAAGCAGTAGAGTACAGAGTAACCTGTAATTATCTTACTGAAGTTAAAATACCTGTATTATTATTATACCAACTGCACTGGGTATAGGCAAGAAGCGCATGTACCGGGCCACTTGTAGAGCTCAATCGCACAGCGAAGCAGAAAAGATTGTGCTATGTGTAATCCAGTAACAGAAAGCTATAAATAAAGCGTCAATTTGACTAAACATATTTATAAAACATAAGAAAATAATTATAGAAGTAATGCTTTTTTTTCAGATTGAAGGTAATTGTCGATGTTTAACTCTTTTTTGTGCAGTTCAAAGATTTTGGAGTATTTTGCCAAAGTAGTACTCGAAAGGATTACTTGTGCATGTAAACATGAATTTTTAATAGACTAGGTTTCTGCCTTAACTGGGTTATTCACTTTAATCTGGTTGTGTGTGTGCATGTAAACTCACTGAAAGATTGACTTATGGCACTTTTTATACAGCTCAAAGATTTCAGACATCATTGATACTGTGTTTCTAGCTTTTATAACTTTTCTTCTTAACTTTTCACTCTTCCAGTGGCTTACCAAGGATAATCGGTCTGTCATAACCATCATCACCTGAGTTTGCCCGAGTTTCACCTGAGTTCCACCTGAGTAAGGCATGTAAAGCACTGACAGATGAGAGGTACATGTTGCGAGACAACCTTTATAGATTTCATCAAAGGAAGGAATCCATCTAGAGGTTCTTTTATAGACATAGCACTGTATTAAGTGTCTTGGTTTGTTAAATCAGCAATTTTTTAAACAATAGATACCTGTATTTTCATTATTATTGTGGTCAAAACAAACAAAGATGATGTGAAATACAGGACACATGAATGGACAATTAACATCAAAGCATTTTTCGACATCAAATCATCTCCTTTTCCTGACTTGTACCAGTAATCAAACACCTTTAAACATCTGTGTAAATGAAGCAGAAGACCAAGAGATACTTTATAACCTGCGAACAGATGGATGCCCACTAGGAATTACCTAAATTAGTTTGGGAAAGGAAGGAGTTAGGAGATACTGAGGGACCAAAAAGGAAGATGAAACAGCGATGACCAAAAAAGGACATCAAAAAAGGGCAAAGGCAGAGTCAGAAAAGGAAACCATTTCATCTAATTGTCAGCGAAAGCATCTCATGAATAACATCCATCCATCCATTTTCCAACCCGCTGAATCCGAACACAGGGTCACGGGGGTCTGCTGGAGCCAATCCCAGCCAACACAGGGCACAAGGCAGGAACCAATCCTGGGCAGGGTGCCAACCCACCACAGGACACACACAAACACACCCACACACCAAGCACACACTAGGGACAATTTAGAATCGCCAATCCACCTAACCTGCATGTCTTTGGACTTTGGGAGGAAACCGGAGCGCCCGGAGGAAACCCACACAGACACGGGGAGAACATGCAAACTCCACGCAGGGAGGACCCGGGAAGCGAACCCGGGTCTCCTAACTGCGAGGCAGCAGCACTAACACTGCACCACCATGCCGCCATCATGAATAACATTGATTGCTAAATCAAAAGCTGCTCTAGGACAACTTCCAGTCCTTGACATTCTCTGTAAGCTTTTTCTAAAGACTATATCCAGACTATCAATCTTATTTATGATTATTTATTATTCTATTTGGTATTATTATTCATGGCGGCACGGTGGCGCAGTGGGTAGTGCTGCTGCCTCGCAGTTGGGAGACCTGGGGACCTGGGTTCACTTCCCGGGTCCTCCCTGCGTGGAGTTTGCATGTTCTCCCCGTGTCTGTGTGGGTTTCCTCTGGGCGCTCTGGTTTCCTCCCACAGTCCAAAGACATGCTGGTTAGGTGGATTGGCGATTCTAAATTGGCCCTAGTATGTGCTTGGTGTGTGGGTGTGTTTGTGTGTGTCCTGCGGTGGGTTGGCACCCTGCCCAGGATTGTTTCCTGCCTTGTGCCCTGTGTTGGCTGGGACTGGCTCCAAAACAGACCCCCGTGACCCTGTGTTCGGATTCAGCAGGTTGGAAAATGGATTCTATTTGGTATTATTATTCATTAATAAATAACATTTTGCTTTACCTTTCTCTATGTTTTGTTCTTGCTTCTAGAGTAATTGCAATAATAAATTAAAAATTAAGACACTTGTATGGAGAGTAACCATATTACTTGCCCATAAGGTTTATCAAAGCTAAGAGGTCGCTTCTCAAAAGAAAAAGCAACTGTGGTAAAAGCAGGGTAATTTGTTTGGTTGTTAAGTGGCACAACCAAAATAGTTGCACTTTTAATTGTGTCATGATGTATGTTTGTCAGTACTGGTGATAGTAAGTTCTTAAGTAGAGAGTGAGACGCTTATAGAATATTGTAAGATATTATTAAATATTTGATATTTGGACTTCAGTCTTCACACATTATACACTTTACATCAGCATTTTGCCAATTATTAGTAGAACAAGAAAAAAGTGTCTGTCTTAGCTATATGTTCAACATTTCTAGCCTCGCATTTCCTGTCATCCTACATTTACACAGATCGTTGTAGACACTGAACACAAATTAAACATATGTGTTCTAAATAGCGATATATTATTTACTCTATACAATTCAAGGCACCTCACACCCAGATAAACAGACTTGAGCTGGGAGAACTTCAGCTCCGTCGGGGGTGGATGGGATAGCAGGCTGCTTGCTGCTTGTGCTGATCGACACATTTGCAAAACAAACATGCTGATGAGGAGGTGTGAGGGAATTTAAGGTGGCCCAGGATTACGAGTTTTTTTGTAGGCTTCAGGAATTTTAGTGTTAAGGTATGAGAGTAGACCAACCTAATAAAAGACTTGGTAAGTCCCACATAACTCATGATAATAGAGTAAGTCATGCATGTACCTCTGAAAGTGTATACAGATTTTTTTATATTAGTATTATTCTGTTATTTGAAGAATGTATTAAAAATATGAGCCATTTACAGTTTGTTTCTATGCTAATGCTGAACAGAACTACCACTATTCAGGTTAGTTAAGATATTTGGCTATGAACCCATGAATGCCCACTGAGAAGATGTTGTTTGATACTTAAAAGGTCAATTTACATGTCAGGAACCCCAGTGTTGAAACTTTGAAAAAGACTATAAAAGGAATTACTATGGAAGTTTCATATGGAAGATGAGTGCAATTGTAATCCACATAGTTGATAGTTCAGTCCTTTTCATTGATATATGGAAAAGCTCATACTACTCACAAGGTAGTAATATTGAAGCAGTTGCATTGCATAATTTTGGTTTCTTTGTATACAACTAAAGAGCTCACTTTAAAAAACACTGACCTTAAAGAAAGTTGAATACAATCATAAAATAAAACTTGGCTGGCATGCTAACAATATCCACCAACACATCAGCAAATATACAGGTTTGGATGTTGTTAACTATTTTATATTAAATTAAACACAGATAGTATACTCAGGGGCGGCACGGTGGCGCAGTGGGTAGCGCTGCTGCCTCGCAGTTGGGAGATCTGGGGACCTGGGTTCGCTTCCCAGGTCCTCCCTGCGTGGAGTTTGCATGTTCTCCCCGTGTCTGCGTGGGTTTCCTCCGGGCGCTCCGGTTTCCTCCCACAGTCCAAAGACATGCAGGTTAGGTGGATTGGAGATTCTAAATTGGCCCTAGTGTGTGCTTGGTGTGTGGGTGTGTTTGTGTGTGTCCTGCGGTGGGTTGGCACCCTGCCCAGGATTGGTTCCCTGCCTTGTGCCCTGTGTTGGCTGGGATTGGCTCCAGCAGACCCCCGTGACCCTGTGTTCGGATTCAGCGGGTTGGAAAATGGATGGATGGATGGATGGATAGTATACTCAGTATAAACAATTACCTGGTGAAAACCTGATATCAGAAATATTTTCTTTCCTGTGGTGAAAGGACACCATATCTTCTAAAGTATCAGAATTCACAACAAGGAAACTTCCGTCATTCAACCCTACAGATAAGGCTTTCCCATCAGGGGAAAAGGAACAGCATCTTCCACCTATAAATATAAAGATAAGGTCAATGAATACTTGGAATTTATATAAAGTAATCAAGTTGTCCATTAGTCCAATACATTTTAAATACCCACTAACTGCCATTTGGATTACAGAAACATATGATGCAGGATGTTCGACTGCAATCAAAAAGCAAAAAGCATCAGTTTATGAATATCATCGAACATCCATACCGCTCACATTAACACTGCACTATTAGATGTGGGATATAACCAAAAATGTATAAACATCCAAATCTCGACTGCGATGGCATGGGTCATCTCCACACTCCCTAGTTGCTCGCAGGAGCCTCTTAAGCCTGGAACTGTCAATAACGTACCCAAGGATGAGCCGGGCAAATGCTGACACACACACAGTCAAGCAAGGGGTTGGTGCAAAGTGTGCTTTTATTTAAAACGAGAGCATTACAAAAGTGCAGTTCAATACTTTCAATAATCCATAAAAACAAGGTGCCAAGCGGAGGTTAAAAATGTCCAATAAATACAGTATATTCCATAAAAATGAGGTTAAAATCTCAGGCAGCATCAATCCTTTACAAAATTCATAAGCCCCAGTGCTTTCTTCCCAAAAACTGACGTCTCCTCTGCTTACCCCATACAGGATCTCAACAGCCAGACGAGACATCCACCAACAGGTGCAGTCAGCCTTAACACAGCTCAGGGTGATTGGCAGTTCCGGACTCCCGCTTCCACTCCTCAGCCTTACGCGGGAGCCCAGCTGGAGCAGTCAGTCATTCTGCTCTCCAAAATTGCACAGTAGGAGCAATGCCTGCCCCGTAAGCACTGGCCATGCACTTCTATAGGGGCCATCATCCTAACTGCCTACTTCCACTCCATAACACTGACTCCTCTTCCTCAATCTTGCCTCTTTCATTCATTAACGTCAGTTCCTTCTTTCAATTCCTTTTCTCTTCTCCTACAACTACCATGCAGGCTCCTTATATAATGACAACTGAGTGCAGGTGCTGTCCTCCCCCTGTTCTGAGGTGTGAATGAAGCATTTGACTAACACACTCAACCTCAGAGCGGTTAGTGCACGCTCGCACATTCACCTGCATGCTCCAGGACGGACTAATCATAATTTAGTCAAATCTCGTTTCACCACGGAATTCTTATCACATCCCCACACATTACAATCTTCAAAATAGGTGAGAAGGAGTTAGTACATAAAGAAAGTTAAATACAATAGAAGAGGGGAAAGCAAAACTCCAGCTGACAGTATTCCTGTAGAAATTAAACAATCTAGAGGGTCTACAGTTTTTTGTAAAGACAAAGTCACAACCATGGTAACCTTGATCAATTGGCCACCAGTTCCTCATGGGCATTCTACAATATTTTAACTATGTACACTATGTACATTTCATCCTTGGATTCCAAGGTTACTAATATCTCCAGTTGTACAATTCACTTTTCAGAAACTGAAGTCTGAACTAAGTAGACAATTAAGTAAAATGTGTAACTCAAATACAAATTGGTATAAATGGCTTTGACAAATTTGCAAGCGGTAGTGTGAGCACATCTTTGCTGTATAATATCAAAATATTATGATTCCCTATATTTATCTAATGTATTCATACTTTACAGCTGCTTTAAAGTTACCAAGGTTTAAAATTTTAAAATGTAAATTTTATTTTCTAATTAAAACATTACATTTCATTAAAGAAATATTTATTTAATTAGTTCACTGTTATTCCTACTCTTATTACCTGCAATTGCTATTGTGGGCTCCTGACAACAGTAACCACCAAACTGACCAGGTTCACAACCATTTATATACAGTAAATGTGGATTTAAATTAATTTACTTTTTCGGTAGTACAACTATTTTTAACTAATATTTCAGTTATTATTACTAGTGTTTTCTTAGTTTTTTGGAAATCATAGCATAACATAACATAACTTTCTCAAACCCACATAACCTAATTGAGGGTCTGGGGGTCCACAACCTGTTTTTTCGGGACGCTGCATTAAAGAAAGCACCAGTGTATCACAACTTATGTACACTAAATGGTATACTAAATTTCTGCAAATGCCATAATGCAAAAGACAAGGTTGAATCCAGTGAAATATTGTTTAGCAGTAGTGAAGGGCTTGAGGCTATTTTAACTCTTTGAGGGCTGAATTTTTTTTCCACACAATGCACTGGTTTACATAAAACATCTGTTGCAACATGCTGTGGCTGCTGTTGGTGCCTGTTTGGGGCACCTTGATGGTCAGCAGGAATGCATGGTGGGCCAGCTACCTCTCTGTCTTCGCACAGCAGGTGGGCGACAGTGGCAGTCATAGTGTGACGCAATATGGTTTGTACCTCGTCATCATAAGTGGTGGTCCTCCTAGGCAAACGCTCCTGTAGATGTATCAGCTACACGAACGTGTTCAGCACCACAGTCAGCTGGGGGACTGATAGGCTGATGCTGATACCTCACTTTCATTTTTGATATCTATCTCCAGATCACTTGCGTCAAGCACCGAGTATGAAAGTCAGAGTCTGATTCAGCGATAATGCGTAAAACGTCCATGGAGTATTTTATGTTGCACATTTGCTTTAATCTCGCCAGATTTCGATGCCATTTTAGAGGCTGTTTACTCTTCACTACTCATTCACATGCAGGGAATCGAGGTCAAAGCAACAAAGCTACGTAACTTTCCTTCAAGCAAAGAGAGTCAAACTAAACGCAAGAGCGAGTTTTGTCGCAGCTTACAGCCGACTACCATCCTCTACTCCTGAATTTTGACAAAAGTCAACATCAGCCCTGAAAGAGTTAACATGATTCAACACCTAGAATGAAATGTTTTCTATGCTGTACATCCTAAAGCCTAATAAATATAAGAAACACATGAAGTGACAGCTCAAACCTTTTTTAAGTTTTCGCACTGCGACCATTCGGCGATTAGATGACAGCTCCCAGATTCGCAGAGTTTTATCATCACTCACTGTGGCACATATTGGAAGTAGAGGATGTGCTGCCAGGCCCCACACTTCTCCTTCCATGTGACCCTGGGCACAAAAAAGACAGATAAGCAAGTGTTACTACATATAATCATTATACTGGGTTTACTTGGATTTCTGTATTTAACTGTTTAATGATTGCATGATTACTGTAATATTTAGACATTTCAATTTTTATTAGCTTACTTAACATTAGTTAGTTGTTTACTCTGATGAAAAGACGTAAATTCACTAACACTTTGCTGTACAAAAAAATGTCAAAACTCTTAAAGAAAAAAATCAGATTGCTGAGTAACTGTCCAAAAAGTTTCTCCTCTTATCGAAAAAAAAATACAAACTAGCAAAATCTTTTATTTGTATTGTGTTAACATTAAAACATTTAACAGAAAACTGTATTCTAATTTTAGGAAGTACATTTTATGTTAAACAAATGCTGTAATGTTGCAGCAGGGCTTCATTTTGTGCAGTCTATAAAACCAATGCTTTTCCACATCTACAACAGAAAGCTGACAATTACTTCCAGTACCAAAAATCCAGAAAAGCTGGTACCAAATTGGTTTAAAATTTGGGTTATTCTATACTTTCCAGTACCGTAATACTGCACAACCCTAGGTCCAAATTACTGCAAGTATGACATAAGATCAAATTTCCAAATGTAACTTTGATCATTTTGGTTACTTTTGACGATATCAAATCCTTAGACATTATTTGTATAATATATTGACCAAAAAATCTCTAGGTCTTTTTTTTTTAGTTTCACTTGGTCTTTTTATTTTAACTATGCTCATAACAACTTTAAAAATGCAATTGACCCATTTTAATAAGTTTTTAAATACCTCTTCTTGGAATATACAATAGAAAGCAGATCCAAAAATGTTCCGGTCTGAATATTAGCTCCCTTTTTTACTGCAAGGATCTGCAAATGTCTTCTTTAGTTTAAAATATCTTAATAAAGGCAAACTCACAGATCTTGATGCTAATGTTACTCTGGCCAGACATGAATAATTCTCTATTATTTTTTTTGTACCTAGAGTAATGTTTATTGCATGAGGCATTTGTGTAATTAAGTTCAGTTTACTTGGTTTGTTGATCAAGTACATGATGGACTGTAGAGGATTGCTTACACCAGAATGACACAATCTCTGGGTACTGCAGCACCTTGTTCAGCGAAATGTCAATATAGGAAAAAAAACAAACAAAAAACTGAATTTACAAAACCCCAGTTGACGCCACTTTGAACCTAGAATTTTTGAATCATATTTTAATTACACGAAACAGCATCTTTCCAACTATAGAGGATAATTTCAGATGTTCATTAGGAGTTTTTTTTAACCAAGCAGAGCCAATTTACTTTCAGTTAAAATAAAGATAAAATAATGAAGAAAAAATAAGCAAAAAACTACACTAAAGAGTTAGCCTGAGCAGCTATAGGTAGCACATCTGCACAATTAGCAGTATTACTGATAGTAAAATGAAAACAGCGAGCTGGCAACAAAGAGTTGCTATTGTTTTAATATCGGTACGTTAAAGAGCTAAAATATTTTAATTAAACTGTATGTAAAGGCAATTAGAGATGGTGGTGTACTGCATACTATAAGTAGTACTGAATAACTATTATATTGCATTCTTCAGTTTTTTTTTTGCTCTAACACCAAAAACCTGACAGATAAAAATGTTTATTGTACACATGAAAATATAAAATAGATTGACAGAATATTATAAGAGCAGCAATTGACATACCTGAACCAGCAAAGTCATGGGCCCACTTTTATCTATTTCAAGTATTTCTCCATTTTTTGTCCCAACTAGGATATGGCCATGACCAAGTGTAATGGCACGAATTGAGGGATTATCTTCTAAAAGCAATCCTATGATCAAATGGAAAAGATGTATGTGGATTAAAGACTTATAGTTTCAGTATGATGACAAAAACAAGTGTACAAGACTAAACAATGTAGTAAAACAAAGTAAAAATCTATAAACATATTGGGATTAAATTAAAATGTATACATACCCTGTATACTGTATATATTCAACATTTACCTTCGAGAACAACAATCAAAGCACACTGTTAATGGAATGCTAAACCCTTTTCTACGAGAAAGTAATTAATATACTGTATATCATGTTTAACAACTGTGTGAGGAACTCTTGAAAATGAGAGAGAGAGACCCACACGTATCTAGCAAAGAATGACTAGGCTTTAGCTCTGTTGTACTCATAGGGAAGATGTTTGTTTCCCCTTAATTTTGTTAAGTATAATATTTGATCTACAGTTTGCCTTGATAAGGGTATTATATTAAGGTCAATAGTAGAACCGTTCTTGATAACAATAGGCTGATCTGTATTACTACAATGATACAATAAAGATACCTTGATTCAGAACATGAATGTGAAAACTGAGTTGCGAAACACTGTTTTCATGAGCCAACGCTACTTTATTCTACATACATTGCTCAGTACAATGCCTCACAATTAAATATTTAATAATATATTAAACTACTAGCATAGGTACAGCTTTGATCACATCACACATTTACAAACCGCTGTCTACCAGATATGCCTTACATCCTTCTTTCATTGTGCGTCTCATTGCCTTTTTTATTGGACATTCGAGGTCAAGCCCTTACTGCCCCCTTTCTTTGTGCTTCTTGGTTCCTTTCTTTACCAGACTTTCCAACCTTGTTTTGGATGTCGGATGGCATGATGCCAGGACAGACGGATGTATGCCTCAAGGTTAACTATCTTACGCTTTCTAATCCCTTTGTTCAGCGGACATTCCTGGCATCTTGTGGACACAAGATGACATTATGACTGGGGAATGGATGCAGAACATTTTAACATTCTATATATGAGTATAGAGATATGGTATTTAATGATTATTTAAGTAAAACTTTTCACATATTAAAAGAAAGTATTTTCCATCCTTTTAACAGATAATCTGCAGATTTCCAAAAATATTTTTTCAGGTGTTATTTCTGATTTCATCACATATGGGCTGTACCAGAATACAAGTGCTAAGGGGCATTTACATATAATGGACAAAATTAAATTATAATGCAATACAATAACTAAATATTGCACTTCGGTATAATGCACATATGAATTGAGTATAATAAAAGAAAAAATTAATTAATTGTATAACCTGCAAAGAATGTAAATATGTACTTGTACATGGACTTGCAAGAGTGACTGTTGTTATATTGGTCATTGTCTATCATTTTAAGTGTTTAGCAGTATTAAGTTCTCGTATGGCTCTGGGGTAGAAACTATTCTTAAATCTGTTTGTCCGTGATTGGATGGACCTGAACTGCTTACCAAAGGGCAGCTCAAACAGGTGATGTCCAGGGTGGGAAGGGTCTTTCATGATGTTGGCTGCTCTGTTGAGGCAGTAAGAGCTGAATAAGTTCCTCTAAAGAGGGTAGTGTACAGCCAATAATTTTCTGGGCAAAGTTTATAGTCCTCTGAAGGCCTCTCCTGTCTGCCAGTGAGCTGCTGGCATACCACATAGAAATGCAGTATAACAGCACACTCTCAATGGAGCAGTGGTAAAAGGACACCAGCAGCTTCTCCTTCAGGATGTTTTCTCTGAGGATCCTCAGGAAACAGAGTCTCTGTTGTGCCTTCTTAACTGCCACTGTGGTGTTTATGGACCAGGAGAGATCTTCTGCAACATGTACACCTAGAAAAATGAAGGCAGGAACTCTTTCCACAATGTCTTCATTGATGTGAATTGGGTTGTGCTTTGTATTGTGCCTCCAGAAGTCTATTGTAAGTTCTTTTGCTTTAGTAGACTTCAGGGTGAGGTTGTTCTCAGTGCACAATGCAGTCAATCTTTGGACCTCATCTCTATAGGCTGTCTTATCTCCTTCTGAGAGGACTCCAATCACAGTTGTGTCATCCGCGAACTTAATGATGGTGTTGGTGGAATGAGAGGGAACACAGTCATAGGTATAGAAAGCACATAGTAGTGGGCTCAGCACATAAAGCCATGCGGGACGCCGGTGTTGACAGTGATAGTGGAAGAGAAGTGGGGGCCTAATCTAATCATATGAGGGCAATTAGTCAGAAAATCTGTGATCCAGTGGCAGATAGATTGTGAAAGTCTGTATCAACAGCCATGTGGTTACTGGTTTTGTGCTTGTTGATGTGCTGGATGCTTTGCCAAAGTCGACTCGGGTTACCGTTGGCAAAGTGGTCTTTAATTTTCCTTTCATAGGCCATTTTAGCCTCTCTGATGGCTCTCTTTAGGTTGGCTCTGGCCGTGCTGTAAAGGGCTTTGTTGACAGACCTGTAGGCCACGTTGCGATGCCTGAAGAGAAATCTGACCTCTGTCTTCATCCAGGGCTTCTGGCTGGGGTATACACAAACATGTTTGTTGACAGTGACATTGTTTTAATGTAGCAGAGTACAGCTAATGTGTAAACTTCCAAATCCTGATCCTCGAAAATGTCCCAGTTAGTCCTTTCAAAGCAATTCTGAAGCTGCAAGGATATTAATTCAGACCATATTTTAATAGTCTTTGTGGTTATTTGGTCTTTCCTTCTGAGGGGACTGTATGCTGGAATCCAAAGCATAGATAAATCATCTGATTGGCCTAAATGAGGTAACTATTTTGTCCTATAGTGATTCTTGATATTTGACTAAGCCTTGTCTAGTGTGTTTTTTCCCCGGTTGCACAATTGATGTGTTGATGAAATTTAAGGAGAACAACTTTTAAGTACATGTGGTTGAAATCACCAGCTATAATATGAACGGCTTCAGGATAAGTGTTTTGCTGCATATTAATGGTATCGAGCAGGTTACCTAGAACTCTGTGAGCATTAGCTTTCTGTGGAATGTAAACAGCTGCAACTATGAAAATGGTAAACTCCTGAGTTAAGTAAAAACGCCTGCATTTGATTGTAAGATATTCCAAATCAGTAGAGCAGTGATTGCCTATAATCTTCGTGTTGGTACACCAGCTATTATGAATGTAAAAGCAAAGTCCACCACCTTTACTTCTGCCAGAGTCTTTGCTTCTATCCCAACAGAATGCTGTACGTTTTGCTATCTCAATGGCTGCATGTAGTATAAGTGAATTTAGATACGTCTCTGTGAATAGTAAAATGCAATAGTTGCTTATGAGTTTGTTCTCAGATATCTGTAGATGTAATTCGTCTATTTTGATGGTGATTGATCTTGCATTGACGAGAAATATGCTGGGAAGTGGTGGTTTATGTGGATGTTTCCTTAGCTTTACACATAGGCTGGACCAACATCCATGCTTTAGCTTCCTGTCTTCTGTGTCTTTGTTGATTACCTGAGCTGACAACAATCCATGGAGAACCAAAATTCCTTGCCATTTCCTCTAGGATGTTGCACAAGTTCAAAAATTTGCCCGTAACGGCCTGATTGTGCTGAAATCCAATTTTTATAAGATCTAGGCAAGTATACTTGACATTCACTAGACTGAACTTAGCAAAGTTCATTAATCAAAACTGAATTTTTATTGTTTTTGGATTTACAGTCTTATAAATAAATTGTTAAAGGCAGACAAGAGGGAATGGTAATAAGCATCTTGATTTATTAGTTGGCATTTATGGTGGAGCATGGCAGTACTGAATTGTAACTTACATATTTTACGTATATAAAGGCATTTACAGGAGCAAAAGTAGATTGGGGAATAAAATGTTAATCGATCTAAATTACAGTAAAGTTTGAAATAGATTTCATAATTATTTTAAGATGCATTTTTAACATTACTTCCATTTTCAGATAAATGTTATTTAATTAAAATTGTTCTTATCAAGCGATATGTTATATGATTACAACAAGAGAAGTCTTAAGTAGGAGTTTGCATGTTCTCCCCGTGTCTGCGTGGGTTTCCTCCGGGCGCTCTGGTTTCCTCCCACAGTCCAAAGACATGCAGGTTAGATGGATTGGCGATTCTAAATTGTCCCTAGTGTGTGCTTGGTGTGTGTGTGTGTTTGTGTGTGTCCTGCGGTGGGTTGGCACCCTGCCCGGGATTGGTTCCTGCCTTGTGCCCTGTGTTGGCTGGGATTGGCTCCAGCAGACCCCCGTGACCCTGTGTTCGGATTCAGCGGGTTGGAAAATGGATGGATGGATGGAAGTCTTAAGTAAGCCAAATTTTATATAAAGTGCTAATTGCTACATTATTATTTATTAAGCTTAACCCCAAATGCAAAGAAAATTTGTTAAGTAGATTTGCTAGTTTTAAATTCATTCTAACTTAAATCTTTAGGAAACCACTAAAGGCAAAAATATCACAAAATGTTAGCTTGTTTTGCACGGCAGTCCTTCAGTCGGGCTAATTCCCAGATTTTGGCCCGATTTACATGACATTGAGTACCACTGAATTAGAGTATATTCCTTAGGTGTCATGCATCACCCATGCCCAAGAGGCATGAACGTTATGCAAGGGCTACCTGCCCAAGGATGGAGCAGACTAAATAAGCCAGTCCACCAGCATCAACAACGATGACAAAAACTCTGTTTACCAACCATCAACATTGGACCACTCACTGGCCAAAGCGGAGTACTAGGAAATGTCTTGTACAATCGATTTGTTGACCTTGGCATGTAAGCCAAGCAAGGGACAGTTAGACCGCCATTCGACATCAATGTTGGCGTCCACCAAGTACCGGCCCTGTCTCTGCTACTATTCATACTCTGTAAGGACGCCACCACTGCAGACCTCCAAAGGAAATTTCATGGGTTTTCCTCTACATTAACAACATCATACTAAAAGAGGAGAGTGCCAAGAGCTGAAAGTGATCACGCAGCAATGGAAAGACTGGCTGGAAGAAAAAAGACTTTAGCTCAACATCAAAAAGAATACAAAGAAATTGGCTCACAGACGCATAGTACCAAACATGTTGACGGATAAGACCTCAACAAAGTCACTGACTTCAAACACCTTGGCTTGCTTATTTTGTCAGACGGCAACTCTTTTCCTGATGCCCGAGTGTGGATCAATGCTACCTGGCTGAAATAAGCCAAGTCACTGGTGCCCTTTGAGACTGTAGAATGCTCAACCACCTCAAGGCGAAGATATAAAAGTCCATCGTCTGGCCAGCTGCCCTTTACAGTAAAGAGTATTGGCCAGCAACAGCCAAGTACAAGTAACCACTGCATGTCGTGGAAATATGGATGCTACACTGGAGCCTAGGCCTGACCTGGTTGGATTGTGTAATGAACGGAGACATACAAAGATTAATTGGAGTGTTGCCAATCACGGCTTACAAGCGAGAAGCGATGCAGTGGTATAGTCACATGATGTGGACCAGCGATAAGACAGTGGCCAAGAAAGCCCTTCTCTTCAACCCTGGTAGCAAAAGACCACGTAGAAGACTGAAGAAGCAATGGTAGGAATGGCTGAACGAAGACATGAAACAAGCCAACACCGCACCTGAAGACGCCTTAGAGGGGAAGATGTGGAAAATACGGTGAAAAGTGGACTCCTAATGATTTAATTTTCAAAATCTTTGTGTCCTTTCTTAGATTTGTTACAATTTTTAGAATACCTTGGTAAAAACAACGAAATTACTAAATCAAATTTACAAATTATTTTAGAAATCCTGTAAAACAACTTCTGTTCTTTTGTTTTCAAGCTACCTCATATAATGATCAAACTTTGCTATTACTTACGCCTGTGATCCAGATTTAGACCACAACAATTAATCATAACTGAAGGCTGCATCCCATTTGTTCCAGTACAATCCAAACGTTTCAATTTTGCTTTCACCACATTTAACACATTTTATTGGTTATAGTATTCAACATTAGTTTGATTTCAAGTATACAGTGAATGACATAAATATAGAGTTTGCCAAATCTATTTCAGCAATTAATTACTCTGTTTAAGCACCCCTGTTAACTTTGTCTCTGAGATTACTGTATATGCTTCCATTAACACATTACATAGAGATTTGCCTTTAGAGTTTTACAAGCTAAACTACATGAATGTCTGGGTAAAATGGAAATTTTGAATTTTTGAAAATATAACCAAATACATTTGGAGCAGTACAGGAGAAAGCTGGAGCAGAAGTTGCAGAATAACAACATGAAGGAAGTGTGGGATGGGATTAAGATCATCACTGGCTGCAGCTCGAAGTGGGGTGCCACCATCGAGAGAGACATGAAGAGAGCAAACCAAATGAACAACTTCTTTAACAGGTTTGACCACCCTAACCCACTCTCACCTCGGAGTACTGCACCCTCCACACATCCTTCTGCTGATACCAGCACAGGAGAGACATCCCCACCCACAATTACAACAGCGCAGGTGAGCAGAGAGCCGAGGAGACTTCGTGCCAGCAAAGCAGCGGGTCCAGATGGAGTATCACCACGATTGCTGAAGGCCTGTGCGTTGGAGCTGAGGAGTCTTCTACAGCTCATCTTCAACCTGAGCCTGGAACAGGGGAGAGTCCCGAGGCTTTGGAAAACATCTTGCATCACCCCAGTCCCAAACGTATCACGTCCTAGTGAGCTGAATGACTTTTGGCCTGTTGCTCTGACATCACATGTGATGAAGACCATGGAGAGGCTGCTGCTTCACCACCTGAGGCCACAGGTCCAACACGCCCTTGACCCTCTGCAGTTCGCATACCAGGAGAAGGTGGGAGCGGAGGATGCCATCATCTATATGCTACATCGATCCCTCTCCCACTTGGACAGAGGCAGTGGTGCTCTATGAATTATGTTTCTAGACTTCTCTAGCGCCTTCAACACAATCCAACCTCTGCTCCTTAGGGACAAGCTGACAGAGATGGGAGTAGATTCATACCTGGTGGCGTGGATCGTGGACTATCTTACAGACAGACCTCAGTATGTGCGTCTTGGGAACTGCACGTCTGACATTGTGGTCAGCAACACAGGAGCGCCACAGGGGACTGTACTTTCTCTGGTCCTGTTCAGCCTATATACATCGGACTTCCAATACAACTTGGAGTCCTGCCACTTGCAAAAGTTCGCTGACGACACTGCTATCGTGGGCTGCATCAGGAGTGGGCAGGAGGAGGAGTATAGGGACCTAATCAAGGACTTTGTTAAATGGTGCGACTCAAACCACCTACACCTGAACACCAGCAAAACCAAGGGGCTGGTGGTGGATTTTAGGAGGCCCAGACCCCTCATGGACCCCGTGATCATCAGAGGCGACTGTGTACAGATGGTGCAGACCTATAAATACCTGGGAGTGCAGCTGGATGATAAATTAGACTGGACTGCCAATACTGATGCTCTGTATAATAAAGGACAGAGCTGGCTATTCTTCCTCAGAAGGCTGGCGTCCTTCAACATCTGCAATAAGATGCTGCAGATGTTCTACCACAAGGTTGTGGCGAGCGTCCTCTTCTACGCGGTGGTGTGCTGGGGAAGCAGCATTAAGAAGAAGGACGCCTCACGCCTGGACAAACTGGTGAGGAAGGCAGGCTCTATTGTTGGCATGGAGCTAGACAGTTTGACATCTGTGGCAGAGCGACGGACGCTGAGCAGACTCCTATCAATTATGGAGAATCCACTGCATCCACTAAACAGGATCATCTCCAGACAGAAGAGCAGCTTCAGAGACAGACTGCTGTCACTGTCCTGCTCCACTAACAGACTGAGAAGATCGTTCCTCCCCCAAACTATGCGACTCTTCAATTCCACCCGGGGGGGGTAAACATTAACATTATACAAAGTTATTGTCTGTTTTTACCTCCATTTTTATTACTCTTTAATTTAATATTGTTTTTTGTATCAGTATGCTGCTGCTGGAGTATGTGAATTTCCCCTTGAGATTAATAAAGTATCTATCTATCTATCTATCTATCTATCTACCTATCTATTTTATTTTTCAGTGAACATATTGAGCAGCTCATTTCATCACTTTGTAGAGTAGATAAGCTGCTCACAACAGTCCTGATCTGAATAAGTTGGTTATAAAATGGAAGGGACTGTAGTTACAATCAGAGGATGAATGTGAAGCCACCATACATTTATCAGGGTTACGTATTATTGTATAATAAATGAAAATTAACCGGCCCATTATTTCAATTCCGCAATTCAAGTACTGACACAACAAGTTAAAATGGTAACAGCTGATAGCTGATTGTTCATATTATTATGCTCTCAAATCAGGCATAGGTTGGGTATATTATATATTTCTGAACCAATTCCAGAAATGCATAAAAGTGTTAATAATATGAGATTTATTCCCTTGAGGTTGCTCGATTAAAACTTGATGTTAACATGTGGTGCTAAAAAGAGGAACTGTGTATCAGTCCATCTTAGTATCAAACTATGGTGCTACAAGCACAAATACATACAGAGCTTTCTCTTGATTGTCGAAAAAGTTACTAAATTCATTACAACTGTTCACTAGCAACATAATAAAACTGAACAGCTTCACCACGCTTACCTTTGGAACCAGGAGACAGAGCAGCTCTCTTTATGGCATATGTTTTTAAACATCTTTCAAATGTGTCATCCCATAATTCCACAACTCCATCCTTGCCTCCTGTAACAAATCCCTTCAGCAAAAATAAAAAATAAATAATTTCTCAGAATTAGCAACATACCTCAGATGCCAAAATAAA